>NC_064288.1:17197218-17268527 GCF_019186545.1 Solanum stenotomum
CATGACCCATGTTCCAAGAGTACTAGATTGCGACACACAAGCAAAAGAATTACCCGCAACAGAGACATCAGGTTGTGCAACCGAAACTACTTGTGGAGACGTTTGCTTATTTGCACGATACTGAAGGAACTCATCATATTCTGTCTGAGCAATATGAGCATTATTGGATGGTTGATTAGGTTGAGCACCATATGCTACTGGTGGAGATGTCTGTTTACTTGCGCGATTTCGAAGGAACTCATTATATTCCTTTAGAACAATAGGATCATAACTGGGTGGTGGACCATGCAAAATATAACATATATCACGAGTGTGTCCAGGCTTATGACAATGACTACACTTGGATCGAGGTTTCCCAAAACGCCCTCCCCCTCGCCGATTCTCCATAGATTGATATGTACGCTTTTCAAAGGTTTGAGATGCGAGAATAGATGAGTCAACAGTGGGTGATGAAACTACCTTGTGACTGGGAGGTGCCGCAAGACGAAAGAGACGAGAGAATAATTCATCGATTGTAGGAACTGTAGGGCTAGCTAAAATCTGATCACGTACAGAACCATGATCAAGAGGAAGTCCAGCAAGAGTAAGAACTAGAAACAATGTTTGTCTATGTTCTTGTTGTTTTTCCACACTCGTAATAACTGGCATCAATGTGTCAAATTCCTCCATGACTGCCTGTACCTGTCCCAAGTAAGTAGACATATCGGATTCTTGTTTCTTTAAGTTGGTCAATCGAGATATCACATCATAGAATCGAGATATGTCATTAGTGTATAAAGCACGAGCCTTTTCCCAAACTATATAACACGTCTGGAATGGGCGAAACAAGGGCATCAACTTGGAATCAATAGAACGCCATAAGAGACTACATAATTGAGCATCTACTTTCTCCCATTGTGCTTTGGCTTTTGCATCTTCCTCACTAGTCTTTGCCTTTACATCTACCTCATAAGCCTTGTTCGTTAAGTGATCTTGGACACCTTGACCCTTGCACCATAGCTCAACCGAGGAAGCCCAAGATAAATAGTTTGAACTTCCCAATAAAAGTTCTGAAGTGATTATAGGGCTAGAACTTCCAATCCCCATATTTTTGGAACCAAAAACATCACACCCAAAAGACATTATGCTAAATTTGTCCTGGAAACAATGAAAAAAAACTTGATTATTGAGATCTGATTGTCGGAAAATTCAAATCTCGAAGAAAAGTCGCCGAAAACTGCCTGGAAATAGCCGGAACCCTAATTCCGACGATCAGTTCTGGTCAAAAACAGTATGGGCCTGGTCGGAATGGTTGGGCGACCCCAACTGTCAAAAAAAATCTCAAAAAATATGATCAGAAAAGCCCTCATGCGCCGGCGCGTGAGACAGATCTCGCCGGAAACTACCACCTCCGATTGGCGCGTGAGAGCGCGTGGGGTGATGTTTTCCGGTGGTTTTGGCTGGGGTTTGGTTGCGGGGGCTTTCCGAGCCTAGTGGTGGTGTTGGTTTTCGCACAACACCCACAGAAAGAAAAAAGAATAACAAAATCAAACCCAACAGTCACCGAAAATTGACATAGACATACGGTGACTTGTTTGTTCTCACCATGTGAGAAATATATACGAAAAATATTATTGAATTGTGTATCTAAATAGTTACATTGAGACCCTATTTATAGACACTACATTGGAATCCTTTTCCAACTAGGATTCCTATTCTTATTCCTATTCCTATTCCTATTCCTATTTCTATTCTAAGTAGGAAATACTTATTTCTATTCTAACAGTAAACAAATAACTTATTCTTAGAAATTATGCCATGCAAATTTGACAAACCAAACAACTAATAAAAAAATAATCTCCACATAACTAATCCCATCATAACTTATCCCAACATAACTTATCCATCATAACTAATCCCAACATAACTTGTCTTCAAACCAAACGACCCCGAAAGGTACACAACAACCATCTTCTTATGAAGTGGTTCTGAAGATTTTACAATGAGGATTGAGGAGAAGGCGCTCTATAGGCAAATGGTTAGAAAGAAGTATAAGATGGAAAACTCTTGGATCATGGTAACACAAAAGCCCTCGGATGGAGTTGAAATTGGAAATATATTAGATTCTTATGGAATACATTCGCATAATACATAATCAAAGTAGGGGATGGTAGAAGAACTTTATTTTGGAAAGAATATGGAATACATTCACATAATACATTATCAAAGTAGGGGATGGTAGAAGAACTTTATTTTGGAAAGAAAGAGGTTAGGGCATACAATTGATCATGATAAAGACTTCAAATCATTTAAACAATCTAGTTGATTAGCTAATCTAGCTGAATGTGTATTGCTAGAATAGGAATTTTTATACACAATCCTACTTAGAATAGGAATAGGAATAGTATATAGTATATTTTTTGACAAAAAAGTTCATAAAATTAAAAAATCCTACTTAGAATAGGATTAGTATATAGTATATACTATCCTACTTGGTAATGGTATATATTATAGTGTCTATATATAGGGTTCTTTGTGTAATAATGTAGATACACAATCAATAATATTTTTCTTCAATATTTCTCACATGGTATCATAGTAATTGTGAGAAAATTATTGCCGAGCATCATTCCAGCGAAATTAGCTTCTTTTTTTCAGATTATATCCCCGTTTCTTTTTTCAATTTTGTTTGAGAGAATTATAATTTTACAATATGTTCTTTGGAATTGATATTCTTGGCTCCAAAAATATAGGAGATTCAAGCCTTGTGATCACTTCAGAACCATTAATGGGAAACTCAAACTATTTAGCTTGGGCTTCCTCGGTTGAGTTGTAGTGCAAGGGTTAAGGAGTCCAAGACCACTTAACAAAAAATGCTTGTGTGGTAGATGAAAAGGCAAAGGCTAGTGAGCAAGGTGCAACGGCCAAAGTACAATGGGAGAAGGTTGATGCTTAATAATGTAGTCACATATGGCGATCTATTGATTCAAAGTTGATGTCCTTGTTTCGCCCATTCTAGACATGTTATTCAGTTTGGAAGAGGCTCGTGCTTAATACACTAATGACATATCTCGATTCTATGATGTGATATCTCGAATGACCAACTTAAAGATACAAGAATCAAATATGTCTACTTACTTAGGTCAGGTACAAGCAGTCATGGAGGAATTCAAAACTTTGATGCCAGTTATTCTGAACATAGAAAAACAACAAGAGCACAGGCAGACGTTGTTTCTAGTTCTTACACTTGTTGGACTTCCTACTGAACATGATTCAATGTGTGATCAAATTTTAGCCAGTTTTGCAGTTCCTACAATTGATGAATTATTCTCTCGTCTTCTGGTGCCTCTCAGTCACAAAGTAGTTCCATCACCCACCATTGACTCATCTATTCTCGCATCTCAAACTATAGAAAAACGAGCTTATCAATCTATGGAGAATCGACGAGGAGGAAGTCGTTCTGGAAAACCTCAATCCAAGTGTAGTTATTGTTATAAGCTTGGACACTCGTGACATATGTTATATTTTGCATGGTCCACCACCCATTTTTTATCATTTTGCTCTAAATGAGCTCCTAGACATCTCCGCAAGTAGAATCTGTTTCTCAACCTAATCGACCATCCAATAATGCTCATATTGCTCAGAGAGAATATGATGAGTTCCTTCAGTATCGAGCAAGTAAGCAACGTCTCCACAAGTAGCCTCGGTTGCTCAACCTAATGTTTCTATTGCGGGTAATTCTTTTACTTGTGTTTCTTAATCTAGTACTCTTGGATCGTGGGTCATCTAAGCTCTTCTAATCATAATTTTGGTAACAAATCACTTTTGTCTGATATTGTTTATTCACAATCTCTTCCTGCTATTACTATAGCCAATAGGTTCCAAACAAAACCAAAAGGGGTTGGAAAAGCTAAACCCTTATTTTCTGTCACCCTAGATTTTGTTCTTTTCCCTGGTTCTCCTTTTAATCTAGCATATTTTAGTCATTTGACGCGTGCCTTACATTGTGGCATAACATTTATTGATGACTTTTTTTCTCATGCAGGACCGCAGTACGAGACAAATGATTGGCACAGGACATGAATCACAAGGCTTTTACTATCTTACCTCTTCAAATCCCTTCACAGCATGCTCCATTACAGATCCTCCAGACCTAACTCACAAACGTTTGGGACACCTGAGTCTATCCAAGTTGCAGAAGATGGTGCCTAGTTTGTCTAGTTTATCCACATTATATTGTGAGTCATGTCAACTTGGAAAACACACTCGTGTTACATTTTCATGTAGTACCGAGGGTTGTTCAAAGTCCATTTTTTCATTAGTTCATTCTGATATTTGGGGTCCTAGTAGAATCAGTTCACCCTTAGGATTTCATTAGTTTCAATGATGATTATTCAAGATGCACTTGAGTTGCATCTTGAGTTTTCTTAATGAAAGATCGTTCTAAGTAATTTTCTATATTCAAAAGTTTCTTTGTTGAAATTCAAAATAAGTTTGGTGTTTCTATTCGTACTTTTCCTATTGATAATACCTTAGAATACTTATCCTCCCAATTTTCAGGAGTTTATGACTCACCAAGGAATTATTCACCAGACATCTTGTCCATACACACCTCAGAGAACTGTATAGCAGAAAGGAAGAATAGGCATCTCATTGAGACTGCTTGCACTCTACTCATTGAATCCCATGTTACACTGCGTTTTTGGAGTGATGCAGTCCTTGCATCTTGTTATTAATTAATAGAATGTCCTCATCTTCTATTTAGAATCAGGTTCCACATACCATACTATTTCCTTTGTCACATCTCTACTCTACCCCCCTCGTGTTTTTGGGAGCACATGTTTTGTTCATAACTTAGGTCCTAAAAAAGATAAATTAGCCCCTATGCTCTCAAATGTGTCTTTCTTGGTTATTCTCCTGTTCAAAAAGGGTTCCATTGCTATTTATCTGATCTTCATCGCTACCACATGTCTATTGATATTACATTCTTTGAATCTCAACCTTGCTATACATCTTCTGATCATTCTGATGTCTTTGCGGTCTTACCCATGCCTCATGTCTTACATGTACCGATTTTTGAGGAATCGACGGTTACTTCTACATCTCCAATTGTAGTGCCACCAGTATTGACTTATCATCGTCGTTCGCATCCAGCACTAGTCCCAAATGATTCATGTCATGTGCCGAACCTTGCTCCTACTGCACACTTGCCTCCTCCTAGACAATTGATTGCACTTCAAAAAGGTATATGATCCACTCGAAATGCTAGCCCACATTATACTTTCTTGAGTTATCATCGTCTCTCATCACCCTATTATGCCTTTGTAATATCTTTGTCCTCTATTTCCATTCCTAAGACTACAGGTGAAGCACTTTCTCATTCTAAATAGAGGCAGGCTATATTGATGAGATGTTTGTTTTCCATACGAGTGGTACTTGGGAGCTTGTCTCCCTTACTGTAGGTAAATCTAATGTTGGTTATCATTGGGTTTATACTATCAAAATTGGTCCATATGGTCAGGTTGATCGGCTTAAGGCCTGCCTTGTTGCCAAAGGGTATACTCAGATAGTCTTTTCTATCTATGGTTGTCGTCGTCATTGGACCCTTCATCAATTGGATTAAGAATGATTTTCATCATGGTGATCTTAAGGAAGAAGTTTATATGGAGCTGCCACCTAGTTTTGAGCTTTGTTGCTCAAGAGAGTCTAGTAGCCTTGTATGTTGATTGCGTAAGTCACTTTATGGTCTGAAACTGCCTCCTCGAGCCTTCTTTGGGAAGTTTTTTTTTTTTTTGATAAGATAAGTGGCATTAATAACAGCATCAGGAAGATGCAAAATTTACAAGATATGGCATTTGAGCTTACAAAAAAAAATCTCTGGCAAACTATACAAACTATCTAAGCCAGAGCTAATGAGTTAGTAAAATCCTGACGTTGTTCTGCATTAACAGCAGGATACAAGTTGGTCCAACTAAACAAATTTTCAGTGCACCTAGTCTTCAAAATGCCTAAAGCAGCTGACTCTCCATCAAAACATCTCTTGTTCCTCTCTAACCAAATACACAAAAAAATACAAGCAGGTATCATAATCCAGATCTTCATGATGGCTTTGTCAACTTTCCATAGACTCCAACTCTCATATGCATCCTTAACAGTGAGGGGTGTGGTCCAATTGATGCCAGAGAGACAAAAAAACATGCTCCATAATTCTGAGGCCACCTCACAATGAAGAAGAAGGTGTCTGGGGTTTCAGCCTCTTTTTTGCACATATAGCATCTGTTTGAGAATTGGATTTTTCTTTTCTTTATGTTGTCTTAGGTGAGACATGCATCATATAGAGCTATCCTGCTTTGGGAAGTTCAGCACAACAATTCAAGAGTTTGGCATGACTCGTAGTGGAGCTGATCACTGCGTGTTTATAGGCATTCTGCACCAAATCTGTGTATTTATTGGTTGTTCACATTGATGATATTGTTATCACCGGCAATGATCAAGATGGTATCACTTATTTGAGGAAACATCTCTTTCTGCATTTCCAGACTAAAGAGCTCAAAAGACTAAAGTTTTTTCTAGGTATTGAGGTTGCTCAGTATAGATCATGTATGGTTATTTCTTAACACAAGTATGCCTTAGACATTCTTGAGGAGACATGAATGATGGGATGTAAACCCATTGACACTCATATACTTCCGAATGTAGAACTCATTCCAAGACAGAAGGAGCCACTCAGTAATCCTAAAAGGTATAGACAGTTAGTTGAAAAGTTGAATTATATCACAATGACTAACCTGACATCTCTTTTCCTGTGAGTGTTGTAAGTCAGGTTCTGACGTTTCCTTGTGATAGTCATTGGGATGTAGTGGTTCGTATTTTGCAATATATAAAGTCAGCCCTCAGTAAAGGACTACACTTCGAGGATCAAGGCCATGAGCATATCATTTGATATACAGATGTTGATTGGGAAGAATCACCCTCCGATAGACGTTCGATATCTAGATATTGTGTTTTAGTAAGAGGTAATTTGGTGTCGTGGAAGAGTAAGAAACAGAGTGATTGCTCGATCTAATGAAGAAGCAGAATATCAAATAATGGATTTAGCAACTTGTGAGCTAGGTTGGATCAAACAGTTGTTGAGAGAACAAAAGTTTGGAGAAACTGATCATATGGAACTTGTGTGTGATAATCAAGCACCCTCCATATCGCATCATATCTAGTGTTCCATGAGAGGACTAAGCACATTGAGATTGATTATCACTTTTTTAGAGAAAAGATACTCTCAAGAGATATTGTTACCAAAGTTGTGAAGTCAAGTGATCAACTCACCAAGTCCCTCACTGGTCCTCATATAATTACATTTGTAACAAGCTAGGTACAAGATTTGTATGCACTAGCTTGATGGGGAGTGTTAGAATAGGAATATGTTTACACAACCCTACTAAGAATAGGAACAGGAATAGTATATAGAATTCTACTTGGTAAAGGATTGTATTATAGTGTCTATAAATAGGGTTCTCTGTGCACTAACGTAAATACATTCAATAATATTTTTCTTCAACATTTCTCACATATATGACAAGGGGCAAATAACCTAAAGATATCAATCAAGTAAGCTTATAATTTGAAAATGGACTACTTCGCACCAATGATTCAAACACTCCCCCAAAACTGTGTCCATGGTCCAACTAATATCTGGGCTATATCAAGTGCAAGCCTAGATATTGGCTAAAAGCATGGTTTTAATATATACTGATAAATTCCAGTGAGGATCCAGGTGGGACATTGCCTTGATTCAAAGACTATTTATAAGCATGTGTTACATGGGTCATAATCCTTGTTGCAGAAGTTGACAAACAAATATGCCATCCTCCACTGACCTACACAATGTTTACCTAGTCAAGCAGACATATAGCACCAGTTAAGTAGATCATCCTTTGTTTGACTACCAAATCTGCAACTGTAATACCCTGATTAAGGATGCTAATAACTGTGGCTGCCAAGAAGTTGAGGCAAGAAAATGTTCTCTTGTGTGAAATCCACCCTAAGATTGGGGTAAACTGCACTTTATCATTTCCTGCTGATACGTGATTTATCATTTGATTTCTTTCTTGAGTTCTTTATAGGGACCAAGTACTGGTTCCCTGCTTGGATGTGGAGAATCAAAAGCAGGTTTGGAGAGATTAGCCCAATGCACATGAGAAACATGTACTAATGGGTCAAGGACTACAGGTTTGTTCGCGCTACATCAAAAAAGTAAAAGTAGTGGATCGGCTTACTGCCTCTCTTCAAATGATAGTACCTATTTTAATGGTTCTGAGCAGAGAAAGGAGATAGATAAGTCATATTATATGCAAGGCTTGTTTAAGAGAGAGATTTGAGTTACATAAAATAGTAAAAGTTTTGAAAGTCATTTTAATGATATCATTATAATAATAAAACAAACTTGGCACTGCCATGAAATATAACTAACTTGGCGCTGCAAGCTATTGACTTGGCCATGATGCTACCATGAATCAATAGGAGATGATTAAACTTGTTGTTCGGACAAATATGAGGGACAATTTAACTTAAAAATACACATATTGCCAGCTTGACTAGATTGCTGATAAAGACTAATGATATATGCTGCTGGTTCAGCAAAGATAGAATGCTGACTAGACAAGTGAGTTGATGAGAACTACTGACTGGAGAAAAATTGATTGTTGATTTGACATATCAACTAAGATATATGGCTAACTTGATAGGTAGCATATGTAAATCCATGATAGACAAAACGGAATTTTGACTTGAAATGTCAGCTGACATGAACTGATATCGGTCCTTGACACTTGATGGTGTGTGGGACAGACAAACAATTGGAGCAGAGATGCTTTTCCAGGGAAAAAATTGGAGCTGAGACTTCAAGCCTGATGTGTGAAGGACTTCGAGGGGCGATCTTCATAGTTGTGCTCATCTTGAAGACTAATAATCAGAATTGAGTGGAATGAGGGAGACAAAAAAGATAGACACTAAAAGAGATGTGGTTCCGCTCTAAGTCACCAAAGGTAGACAAGAATAGAAGACTATTTGGAAAAAGATAAATGAAAAGCTTGACTGCAAGACAAAGGTGGTCACGTAAGTTGGAATATCATGCGCTGATATCATATTAAAACAAGTGAAGAGAGAAAACTATTACCAGAGTGGTGATTAACATAACATTATAGGGCTTCTTGTTCAATAGATTTGAAGAAAGTTTACTAATTCTAGTGAATCTTACCAAGTATGGAGAGAAATGTGATCTAAACTTTTGAACCAAGAATCCAGAGCCAAAGGAAGAAAATATTGAAGTTCATGTTCACCTAAAAACTTTCTGACAAAGTTTGTGTTTGCCACCTCAAGATCAATGCAGATTCCACAGTCTAATCAGTCAATCGATCCTAAGAATTGAGTGTCTCATACGTTCTTCATGTGTTGACTCTGGTTCTTGATTCAGAAGCCTTGGATCACCTGAGCAGTAACAGACATCTATTCTGTTTGACTCTAAACAATAATGGATTTCCAGTTCTCCTGTAGCTTAGCCTTTTCACATATGATAAGAGAACAGATTTCACAATGTCATTGCAATAGAGCTATATCTCCTTCATTGACAGCACTTCATGCTTGATTACAAAGAAGCCAAGTTGCAGGACATACATTTTGGACAAGAAGTTTCTTCAAATTCCTAATGCTATAAATATTTATTGATAAAGACAATCCCACAAATTGTTCTTTCTTCAATAATTTGGTGCAAATATAAATATCTAGTAAGGAAGAGGTAATAATCAATGCATTTTAAGGAGCTTATTTTCCATGGAGAAGGTCATGCCACACTAACAGGCATCCCTAAATCACAGTGAACTAATATTTGTAAATGAGGATCATTAACTGCATCAGCTAAGAACTCAAAGACGAAAGACTTGGAAGAGGCAGTTATGGTTTTAGCAACAGAGCAGAAGAAGAAAAAAGAAGTTGTCCACTTACGTCTCAATCAGTACAGCAAATTGTTGACTTCTGTTCTAATTAATGTAAGGAAAGGGAAGGAATGATGACATAAGAAGAAATGCATTTGATACAAACCAGTCTACAACCTGATTTCAAATGTCATCAATTAGCTTGAAGTACTTACCGGTGTTTGACACAAGACTGCACCTTTAGGGGTATTAACAGGTTTGACAACCAGTGCATGATTGTGCTCCTTCACTAATTTAGCAACAAGCCATTTTCCAGACTGTTCTTTCTTCACAATTATCATGGCCTTACATCCTTCCCTAATTGCTCTGCACTTTTTTTTTCCGTTCTGACTTTGTCTACTTTTACTAAAACCCTCTTTATTACAGACAAGTCGACGCCACACCAACTCCCCATTACGCATAGATCGTCGAAATGCATCTACTCGCATGATAAAGCCCAAATGTGTGGCATATGTGCTATAGTATGCCTTAGCAGCTTCTTCTGATTCAAATTCCATACCCACATAAGGTTCCACATTTGAGCGTCCTTCAGCTTCAAGACCATTTGGAGTAAACTCCTTTCCAGTTGAAGTCTCTACAATACCCACATCATCTGTTGCATTATCTGCCATGAAACGAGAGCAGAATAAGTTTGTGTAACAAATATGAGACACTATCCACAGTCCATAGCTACCTACAACATCACAACCTTAACAAAAAGTACTAGTGTATTTTGCAAGGTAGTAAGGAAAGGAACTTTTTTCTGTAAATTTGGATACAAATCCCATACCGACATTAAAACAACCTTCAGGTAGAACAGCATTTGTGGTGAACTCCTTTGGACTTGAAGTCTCTACCATCTCATCATGATTATTGCTTTCATCCACTGCCATGGCACCAGGGTAAAGCTAAATATGAGATAGCACAAGTACTATCAATGCAGACAAGGAAAATAAAGGAGGATAAAGTGTTACTTTTACGGCGAATTCGATTAAGGGGTTTGTAAAACTGGAACTGCAAGCCCTATTCAACAAATTGGTAACACTTGTTGTTTCAACCTCCACAATATGTACAGAGAAATGTGGCTACTTACTTACTATTATATACACATCCAAATCCCCAATTTGTCGTGTCAATAACAATTCTGCTGCTTCTCGTTCCAGACACCAGCACCTTGTCTGCCCTGCCGAAAAGGAGGACGTGTTTGCTCCGATTTTTTGCCAAACGCCACCCCGATTACATACTTACATAAACCCTTTTTATTCTGTTACATCACACAACTCAACTATCCAAAATGCTCTCATAGAAATGGTTTTAAAATAATTTCTCAATTTATTAGATTAAAAACTAGGTAACGTGACGGTCATAAATATTATATCAAATCAAAAGTATAAATTAATTCTATTATATTAGTTGAATATAAAAGAGTTTTTAGTTTTTTTTTTTTAACAATTTGGACTCATGGTCCATTTATTGAATGCTCAAACATAAATTGTTCAAAAGCAACCCACAAAATCTAAAAATAAGAGTCCAAATCCAGCCCAAAAGTGACGGATTCAGTGTAATAATCACAATAACAAAAACAAGGTCCTACATTGTAGGGTTTCCAAATTTGATCTTCCGCCATCTCTTTCATTTTTCCTCTATTTCAGATGTTATGTGCTAGAGTCGTGTGTTCCAGCTCTGAGGCTCTATGTAGGTATTCTTTCACTCCCCTTCTTCTTTGTTCCTTTATTCTTGTGTTTGATTCATCGTTATCTATCCAACTCCTGGGATTTTACTTCTTGGACCCACAGCTGGATGCAAGCTCATTGTCGTTGATCTGGTTCACCTATCTTTACTGGGGTTGTTCTTGTCTGCTTACCCAGCTTCGACTAGTTATTATTCTCACAACTATTTTGCCCTGAAAATGATCACAAACTGAATTGTAATTGTAATAGTTGTGAAATATTGTGGCCTTTATGTGGTTCCCCCTCATGATTGATTCTGGTTGACTATAATCTTCCTTGTTTTAATTCTAATGGTAGGAATGCCTCTTTTATCCATGTTTAGAATTCTCCTTCCCATGCTAGATAATTGATTGAAGCTGTGAAATTGTTGTAATTCTGCTTGACTAATAGTTGTATTTGTGATGTGATCTGCTAGTTGATTTGCCTCTCTAAAAGTATGCTCAATTTGTACCTTTAGCTGATTCATCATCTCTTTGATCTCCTTTATCTTCTCTGTTATTTCCCATGGCACTTTCCATGTACTTTTAATTATTAGCTTTAAACTTAATGAGTCAGTTTCCAGCTGAATATTAGAAAATCCATGATTTATGCAATATTGTAAGGCTTTCCATATGGCCATAGTTTCAGCCTCCATGTTTGTTGCAACTCCAATACTTTTAGCTTCTGCATATAGTAAATCTCCACTGCTATCTCTTATACAAAAATCGTATGCACTTTCCCCTGGATTGCCCTTACTAGCACCATCTGTATTACACTTTACCCATCCTTCCTGCGGGCGAGTCCACTTCACAACCAAATAGTGAAAAATAGGCCTATATTCCTAAAGTTGATCAAACATGCCCTACCAGGTGTGTGGTATATTCCTCGACCATGGGAACTTTACTTTGATAAGGAAATATACATTCAATTGACATTGATCATACATCTTATTAAAGGAGGTTTCCTTTCCATGCCTTCTTGCATTTCTTTTCTTCCATAATTTCCACATAATAATAGTTGGGACAACTATTAGAACTGAGTGTAGTTTTGGATTAGTCTTTAGCTCCCACCATTTCATAATGAGTTGTTGCAGCTGCAACCCTTCAATGTTGAAACCTGCACATGAAGCAAACTGCCTCCATAGCTTTTGGGCTATGGGGGTTGTTAGAAATAAGTGTATCATTGTCTCCATCTCTCCTTTTTCACAGCAGTAGCATTTTGAAGCTATTTTCACCCTCATCCTTTTAAGATTGTCGTCTGTGGCAATTCTTTTCTTCCAAACTCTCCATAGAAAAAATGCAATCTTAAAGGGGAGCCCCTTTAACCACAATTGGTTCATCCACTCTAATTCATTCATGCTACGTCTCATGCTATGATATGTTGATTTCGTTGTGAATACTCCCTTTGAATTTTCCATCCACCACGCCTTGTCAATCATATATGATTCCTTTCCAGGCTTGATATTTTCTACAATGTGAGCAGTCATTTTAGGTAATACGCATTCAAGAAGCTTATTGATATTCCAGTCCCCTCCACTCTGAAATTCTTTCACCTCGATTTCTTCCTCTCTAGCTAGTTCCCTTTCTATGAAATAAAGAGCACCTTGCTTGGTCCAATTATCATACCAAAAACTTGAATTTCCTGATTTTACTTACCACCATATATCATGCTCAATTTCTTCTCTTACCTCCACCATTTTCCTCCATCTGAGAAACACCAGTGTTTCTAGTGATTGTAGGATGATACTTTTTACAATATTTACTCCACATATATCTACTCCAAAGTGATGAAGTAGTTTTGAACTTCCATCACAATTTAGCAAAGAGGGCCGTAGAAACATAAAATAAAGATCTAAATCCTAGACCTCCTTCCCTTTTTGGATAACACATCTCCTCACAAGCTACCCAATGCTTACCTTTAAGACCACCAGTGCTTCCCCAGAAAATTTTTGCAAAAACCTGATGAATTTGCTCAATAATCTTCTTAGGGGGTTCATTGCAGATAAAAGGTATATAGGTATTGATTGCAGAACATAGTTTATGAGAGTATACTTTCCTCCAAAGGATAGAAATCTATTTTGCCACGAGAGTACCATTCTGGCTATCTTCCTTACTAGATCTTCAAAGTGAGATTTGTTCTTTCTCCCATAAAAAACTGGACATTCCAAATATATGAATGGGAAATTTCCTTGCTTGATACCTGTTAACCTTCACAATTTGATTGCTATAATTAAAGGGGTTTGATTATGCAGAAAGAAGGAACTTTTTGTCTTGTTTATCAGCTATCCAGATACTTGTTCATACTCCTTCAATATTTTCATCATTTTAATTACAGAAATTCCCTAAACGAAATAAAACTGTGTCATCAGCATAATATAGGTGATTGATTTCTGGACTCCATTTAGGCATTCAATAACCCAAAAATCTATCATCTCCATAAAGGTTGTTAAGTCCCCTAGACAAAACTTCAGCAACAATGACGAATAATGTTGGTGAAAAAGGATCGCCCTGCTTAACTCCTCTCGAGGAGTGGAAAAACCATGTGATTGTCCATTAATTAGTACAAAGTACCAATTATTTGAGACCAGCCTCCAAACCATATCAATAATTACTTCTGAAAATCCAAACCTTCTTAATACCTTGGTCAGAAAAATTCATGATACTCTATCATATGCTTTAGCCATGTCTAATTTAACCACTACATTAACATTTTTATTCCTCATATTGATGTCTCTTATAATCTCTTGTGCTAGTAGAATATTCACAGTAATACTTTTGCCCTTCACAAAACCTGCCTGATTTTCCGAGATAATGTTTGGTAGAACAACTATTATTCTCTCATGCAATACTCTAGAGATCACCTTGTTAATGAATGTACTTAGACTTATCGGTTTCAAGTCAACGAAAGTTTTTACTATTTCCTTCTTAGGCAGCAGGACAAGATTGGTATGTGTTACAAATTTTGGTAGCTCCTGACCACAGAAAAATGCCCTTACCAATTTAGTGATGTCCTCTCCTATTATTTCCCAGCAGCTTTGAAAGAATAGACCAAAAAATTCATCAGGTACGCAAGCACTATCCCCATTTAGTATGAAAACTACCTTCTTAACTTCATCATGACTAGGTAATTTAGTCATTTCTTCATTCTGATCATCTGATATCATTTTGGGGATAACATTTAGTATAGCCAGATCATGCTCCTCATTTGTTTATCTAAACTGTTCCGCAAAAATTTCAACTGCCTCCTCTCCAATTTGCTGATTTGATTCAAGTATCACCCCTTGCCCTGTAGTGATTTTTGCTATATGCAACTTCTTTCTTCTTCCTTTTACATAGGATTGAAAGATTCTAGTGTTTCTGTCTCCATCAGTAAACTACCTCATTCCTCATTCTTGCTTTCTGTTTCTAGTATTCTTCCTCAATTTTCAAAAAAGAGTGTTTAGTTCAAATTCAATTAAATAGATAAAAATTTGAATTCATCTTATTATTCACATTGAACTAATTTATAACAAATAAAATATACTATTACATGAAGGAAGAAAAAGTACTTTTTCAGTTTTCGTTAAACATAAATTGTTTAATGTCATATAACCAGCTTAAAGATAAACAAAACTCATTAAAAATAATTATATGAGAAAAAAGAGAAGAACATGGTCCATCCATAACAAAGTGATAATAACTGTATTTATATGCCGAAAATTATGACGTATACAGATTTAAAAAGTAGAGTTTAGAAAATAAAATAAAAATCAAAACTGAACATTTTGTGTAATTTACACACAATACATATGTATTAATTAGCTTAATTATATATATAATATGTAATTTTTTGAAACATCATAGATTGAAGATAGAGAATTGATTTTTAAATTATATACTTTTTAATTTTTCTCTTCACTTATACTTGAAAAAAATACTTAATAACATAAATTTTATAATGTGAAGATAATAATAATAATAATAATAATAATAATAATAATAAAAGATTAAATCAACAAGTAGTTATATGATAATTGAAATAGATTGTATAAGATGTATAAAAATAAATTGATAAATTATAGAAATTGTAATGTCTAAAATGTAAAAATGAGCATTCGTAAGTTAAATTAAATTTAAATTGCTAAGTATTGTTGGATTTTCTAGCTAATTATATTATAGACATGAAGGTGACATTTGGATAATCAAAATGTTATAGTAATTTGATCACTTCATAGATAATAATGAACTCATTTGAACTTTTTTTGTACTTTTTTCACACTCTTACATTACACACTCCCTTCATTTCAAAATAAAGTTTTTGTTTTTATTTTTTATTTTGCTTCGAATCGTGTTTTACATAATTATGAAGACTTCAATGATGTTTTTTTTCAATCTTTCCCTTATTTAATCAAAAGAAATTTATATAACCAAAAAATTGGGTCAAAGAACTATATTTTTTTCAAGATAGATATTAAAGTTAATTTAGTAAAAGTATCTTACTTTATAGCCCCGCCCTCAAACTAAAAAAGAAAGTTGACATACTACAAGAAGGTGAATACTATGGAACTAAAGAGTACACAACAAAATGAAATTGAATTACACTTTCTAGGTTTACAAAATAAAAAACTTTTCATGAAATAAAAATCCAGCAAATTGAAGTCAAAATATGGTGTAGTGTAGTTTTAGTAGTAGTTAATACTCTTCTTCAATGTCTGTTATATAACTTGAAATAAGAAACTTATAGGTGCCTCTTTTGCTCTTTAACTTATATTTTAGTAGTTATGTGAGAAAGACTTTAAGAAAAATTAAGGAAAACGCTATTTCAAATATGAAATAAAAAAGATAAATTCAAGTAGAGGTTTCGTGAAATAAAAAATTATGAACTTATATAAACAAAATTGAGGAATCTTTAAAGAAAAAATATAAATAATTCTCCGTGCAATAGTATTTTTAACCTTTGTTAGTAGTTAGTATTATTACACACAAAGTTACAATAGCTTATTTGCATCTAAACAAAGATACATACTTGCAATAATAAAAGTTTATAAAAATTCAAACTAAAGAAGTTGCATGGGCTTTGTAATTTTGTTTGTTTATTCATAAATAAAAGGGCCTAACAGTCCACAAAAATTGCACCCAAAAAAAGAAAGTTACATGGAGAAAATACACACACATCTTCCTTGGAACCTAATCATAAGACAATAGATAAAAATAAGAATACAAAATCAATGGCCACTTTTTTGAGCTCTTGTCTGACACCCTCTTTGACAAACTAATCAACATTCAAGAGTCTTTTTCATCGTGTCAAGTTAAAGCATGAATTTGATAATATAATGATACTACAAATAACAATGAAATATAAAGAATAATCTTGAATTGAAATTTCATGAAACAAAAAACTTGTGAATTTATTTTGTCATTAAAAATAGAGATATCATAAAGTATCTTAAATTTATAATTTAATAGTTGGAAGTTATGAATATGAAAACTTAAAAGTCATAGAATTAATGATATTATAAAAAATTGAAGTTTAATATATTTACGTTATGGAGGTAAAACTTAAAAATTAAAAGAAAAATGAAAAAACACAAATAAAGTAGATAAAAGAAATACATTGATATTATATAAAGATATAAATTTTTTGAATCGAATAAATAAAAAGAAAAGTAAAAAAAAAAGCAAAGAAAGGAAAAAACTATAAAATAAATAAATAAAAATCATAAAATTTAAATATCGTGAATTGTTGGAATTCTTTTTTAAATCAAATGTAAAAAGTTGTAATAATTGATGAGAATTTGAGAAATATTATAGGAAAAGAGAATAATAGATTTAATGATAAAATAAATTAAATATGGCTATTGATGAAAATACAAATAAATATGATTACTTTTAATGGTCTTTTATTTTTTAGGTGGATTTTTTGGTATTTAGAATTAGAAAAAAGGACAAAAAAGATTAATTGGATTGAAACTATTAGATAGGGTCACGTCACCGTTTTTATATTCAACTTTATTATTATATATAGATTTGTAATAAATTAAATATTTCACTTTTATAGTAATATAATTCGTCTAAATAAAAAAATATATAAATACAAATAAAGGTCATTGAAAAATGTCACATATTATACAAGAAAATATAAAGAAATCATACCTTTTACAATTAATTCTGGATACATATTTAGAAAATATATATTTTCATGTAATTAATACACATATTTATGCAATTTAAATATGGAACATCTCCATCTTACCTTTTTCTATAGTATCATCTACTTTTTTATGTGGTCGTTTTTATATTTAACTTTATAATTATATATAGATTTGTAATAAATTAAATATTTCACTTTTACAGTAAAATAATTAGTTTAAATTAAAAAAAGAAAGATAAATACAAATAAAGGTCATAAAGAGATGTCACATATTATACAAGAGAAGATAAAAAAAAAGATCATACCGTTTACAATGAATACTGGATACATATCATGAAAAATATTTGGATACATATTTAGAAAATATATTGATTTATGTAATTAAATACACATATTTATGCAATTTAAATATGAAACATCTCCATCGTACTATTTCCTATAGTATCATCTGCCATTTTTGAAAGGTCCAAATTCAAAATCATAAGTCTCTACCTATAGAACCTGGAAAAAAAAATTTGTTAGCAACTTAGCATATTTTTATAAAATCTTTACATTACAAATAAAAATGTAAACAAATGAAGGATGAAGAATAATTATTAAAAAAGCCATGTGAAAGAAGTTACAGAAGAAAAAATGTATACTTAAATGAGTAAGGAAAATGACTAAAAGAAGGGAGAGGAGGAAAGTAAGACAAAAATAAAGTAAAATGAAGCTTTCAGTGGTAGTTTTTATGGACTTGAAATAACAATAAATGTATAATTAAAAGGTAAGAAATTAATTAGATTTTGACTTTTAATATGACCACATTTATAGACGTTTTAAAACGGCAGTATCATTTATCTTGTGTATTTTTTTTAAAATTATATGTAATAAAAATGAAGAAAAAATGCTAAGAAAATCAAAAAGTCTGAGAAAATAGATAAATTCATTTCCTGATCAATGAGGCATGCCACATCAGCGGACTAATGTTATATATATATATATATTGATGGGTTATTAGGTTCTTTAGAAAGAAAAATAGAGAAAGACAAATTTTTAGGTGGAAAGACACCATTGGTTGACAATTCATATTCAAACCTTCAAGCATAACTCAAAGTCATTTCCTAGCTAATGAATACAAATTTCCCATTGATCTTTACCACCTGCACCCCCAAATAAGAAGTTATAGTCCCAATAGCCATCATTGGCATTATAATGATTTCCTTCATAGTAACACCTTGAGTTTTGAGATATAATCTTAGAATCATCTGACACTACTTGTTTTTTCTGTCCATCTACTTCTATTTCATACATTACTTTAAGAGTAAATATCTCAAAAGGTCATTCAACTTTAAGAAATTATGTTGTAAAGTCATTCAACTTTGTTTTATATCAATAAAATCACTCTACTTTGAATATTTCTTTTATAAAATCACTGAATCAAAATTACCATAAAAATAATTTTACAAGATAAAATAATTATTTTTTAAAGTATATGTATTTACGAGAAATTGTCACGACCCAGACCGTTGTGATTGGCACCCACACTAACCCTCCGGTGGGAGAACCACTACTACAACCCAAACCAAGCAACTAAATCAAAAACTAAAGCATTTAAGTTACAGAAGCAAGTTAAATAGCTAAAGACTGAAGTTCTCATAAAACTCCAAAAAGATCTAACAACTAACAATGCGAAAAAATACACCTAGAACCTGAAAGTCAATGTACCAAAACATCTAACAATGAACCAAAGTCTAAACAAGAACGGTCACAACCCCAAACTAACAACTAATAACTAACTAGAAAAGTCTAAGTTCGAAATGTGGACATAGACGAAAGGAGAACTCATGGCAGCCTGAAAGAACTGGCTCACTCTTGAATTCGAACAATGATCACTGATCTTCTAAGCGAGGTATGTCAATAGCCGCCTGAAATGTCCTGTACTCAACAAAGAAAGAGCAAGTACAATATCAGTACATAACCACAATGTACTGGTAGGATCACACGACTATCCCACTAAGTGTAACATATATAAGTCAATACAACAATATAATCACATGCATAAATCGAACATATACAATATCATCATCATTTACGAATAACGAACAGTTTCACATTTCTCAATATACACAATTATATCAAATCATTGGTCCTCTCATTGAACCAAAACTCAAACTGTTAGCATATCGGAACGTGGTATTCGATCCAATATTTATGCCGTAACGTGGCAACCGATCCTATAATTATGCCAGAACGTGACAATCGATCCAAGTTAGTGTGTCGAAACGCAACATCCGATCCATTCAACAAGCCACAATCACAAAGTACATTATCATCATCATACAATCAAGTCATGATTCATGGCATTCATCAATCATATATCCTCATTTACAACAAGTGTGATCAACAATGCAACATCCACATACATACATGTATCATAATGAAGCAAGACAAACATACATCACACAATCATAGAATCACAACCATCACCTACCTCGAAACAAGCTTGAAACCCTAAGAAACTTGATCCTTCCCTTTTCGAATTCGTTTCGCTTGTTCTTGGTCTACAAACAATCAATATAATACAGGAATTAATAAACAATCACTAATTACCCGAATTACTAACAATTCTAACAACCCTAGATCATACTCATGATCTCAAGTATCCAAATTAGGGTTTTTTCCACCATAGTTTCTAGATCAAAACCTTCCCCCATCGAGAATTACCTATTAGATTACGTTCTACGGATCAAAAAACGGATTCGGGGAGTTAAAACCTTACCTTTAGCCTTAAGAAGGGTGGAAAACTGTCAAGAATCGCTTGGGGTTCGTTCCTTAGCTCTAAAAACCAAAAAGTGCAGAACAAAGACATTTTAGGGTTTATTTATGACTTTAAGTCGCGTTTGGCCCGCCACAGCGGCACCCACACCGCTACATTGGCCCCGCCCTGGTGACCAAAATCACCGCCAAAGCGGCTTGCACGAAATAGTGAGCTATTTAAAGAATTCCAAAACCCTCATTTCACAACACACCCTTAACCAACGACACTCAAAAACTACCCGTTCACGCTAAGATCAATTTCGGTAGTTCTACTCACCCGAATTCAATTCTGTAAAGACGTACGGGTTCCTTAACGACTTATCTATCTACTAAAGTAAACAAAATCATAATTAAATTACCTGATTGTTACCAGATTTCCCTACACCTGAATGACTCTGATTTCGTCCAAATTTGAACTAGGTTGAGAAATTCCAAGCTACTACGAAAAAATTTTCCGACCCAAATTTTTTTCCTGTTGGCTCTTCTATAACGACGGAGCCCAATCTTTACAATAGATACCAATTTACCCATCACTCCCCAAGTGACAAACTTAGAAAAAATAGGCTAAGGAAGGAATGGAGTAGTACCCGAATCGACGAACAATTAGGGATACTTTTCTCGCATGTCCGTCTCGATTTCTCAAGTAGCTTCCTCAACTGGACCATGCTTCCATTGAACTTTCACGAACTTGATCTCTTTGGTCCTCAACTTACGCACATCACGATCAAGAATCGCAATCGGTTCCTCCTCATATTGCAGGTCTTTGTCTAACACAATTGAGTCCCACTTAATGATGTAATCCCCGTCATCATGATATCTCTTCAACATGGACACATGAAATACCAGATGAACTCCCGATAGATTAGGATGTAAAGCCAATCTATAAACCACTGGCCCTACACATTCAAGAACCTCAAAGGGACCAATGTATCACGAACTTAGCTTGCCCTTCTTTCTAAATCTCATCAGTACCCCTTTCATGGGTGATACTTTAAAAAGAACATTCTCACCGATTTGAAACGCCATGTCTCTTACCGTATGATCTGCATACTTCTTCTGTCTACTCTGGGTTGCTAGAAGCTTAGCTTGAATACTCTTCACCTTATCTTGGGCATCTTTCACCAAATCAACCCCCAAAGGTTTCACATCTCTAGCCTCAAACCATCCTATGGGTGATCTATATCCCCCTCCCATATAAGGCCTCAAATGGTGGCATATCAATGCTGGAGTGATAACTATTATTATAAGAAAACTCACACAAAGGTATGAATGTATCCCAATGCCCTCCATAATCAATCACACATGCCCTCAACATGTCTTCTAACACTTGAATAGTCTTCTCTGACTGCCCGTCTGTCTGTGGATGGAAGGTTGTACTAAAAGTGAGTTGCGTGCCCAATTCATCATGTAACTTCCTCCAAAACTTGGATGTGAATTGGGTACCACGGTCTGAGATGATAGAGAGGGGCACCCCATGCAACCTCACTATCTTTTTCACATAAACTTTAGTCAATTGTTCAGCATTATAATCTATTCTTACCGAAATAAAATGGGCTGACTTAGTCAATCTATCAACCATTACCCAAATAGAATCAAACATCCCCAAAGTCTTGGGAAGACCAACCACAAAATCCATGAATATCCTTTCCCACTTCTATTTCGAAATTGGCATTCTTTGAAACAAACCTCCAGGCCTTTGATGTTCATACTTCACTTGTTGACAATTTTGACTCTTAGCCACAAACTCTGCTATATCCTTCTTCATGCCCTGCCACCAATAAATTCGCTTCAAATCTCGGTACATCTTGGTCACACCCCGGATGAATGAAATATCGAGAACCATGAGATTTTGTCAATAATTTCTGAATCAAATCATCAACTTGAGGAACATAAATCCTTCCTTTAAAATTGCGCACACCTTCTGCATCAAGAGTGGTCTCTTGTGCCTTACCAATCATAGTCTTCTTTCTAAGCTCCTCCAAATTCTCATCCTCAAACTGTTTGGCCTTGATCTCCTCAATGAACGTGGCTCTAACCTCAATGCTAGCTAACACCCCACCTCTTTTTGAGATACCCAATTGCATGAACTTAGACTCTAAGGTCTGGATTTCCTTAGCTAAAGGTCGCTTGGTTACACTCAAGCAAGCTAGACTACCCATACTCATCGTTTTTCGACTCAAAGCGTCCACCACAACATTGGCCTTACCCGATGGTATTGAATGGTCACATCATAATCCTTGAGTAATTTCATCCACCTTCGTTGTCTTAAATTTAGATCCTTTTGAGTGAACACATGTTGTAAACTACGATGATCAGTAAATACCTCACACTTAACACCATAGAGATAATGTCGCCAGATCTTAAGAGCAAATACTATCGCTGCCAACTCCAAATCACGTGTTGGGTAATTCTTCTCATGCACCTTCAATTGACGCGATGCATAAGCTATAACATTCTCATCCTATATCAACACAACACCCAAATCAGAATGTGAAGTATCACAATAAACAATAAAATCTTTACCTTCAATCAGTAGTGCTAGAATAGGTGTGGTGGTCA
This sequence comes from Solanum stenotomum, assembly GCF_019186545.1. Classification (NCBI taxonomy): domain Eukaryota; kingdom Viridiplantae; phylum Streptophyta; class Magnoliopsida; order Solanales; family Solanaceae; genus Solanum; species Solanum stenotomum. The sequence continues at coordinate 17,220,359 of NC_064288.1, forward strand.
AAAGAGTCTTGAGCTTTTGAAAGCTCTCCTCACATTTTTTTCAGTCCATTCAAATGCCATCTCTTTTTTGGTCAAATTAGCCAAGTGAGTGGTAATAGAAGCAAAGTTCTTTACAAATACACGATAGTAGTTAGCGAGCCCCACAAAACTTCTAATTCTGTCATAGAGCTAGGCCGAACCCAATTCTTAACCACCTCAATCTTTTGAGGATCTACCATTACCCCTTCTTTTGAAACTACATGTCCCAAAAATGCAACAGAAGTCAACCAAAATTCACACTTAGAAAATTTAGCATACAACCTTTATTTCCCAAGAACACCCAAAACAATACAAAGATGGTCGGCATGCTCTTCCTCACTTTTCGAGTAGACCAAAATATCATCAATAAAAACTATGATGAAAGAATCAAGGAATGGCTTGAACACCCCATTCTTTAAACTCATGAAAGTTGCAGGCGCATTAGTCAAACCAAAAGACATAACCAGAAACTCATAGTTCCCATAGTGGGTTGTAAACGCCGTCTTGGTCACATGCTTAAGCCTAATTTTCAATTGAAGGTAGCCAGACCTTAGATCAATCTTGGAGAAAATTGATGCACCTTGCAATTGGTCAAAAAGATCATCTATTCGAGGCAAATGGTACTTGTTTCGGATAGTGACCATATTCAATTGCCGGTAGTCTATACACACTCTTATACTACCATCCTTTTTCTTAACAAACAAAACTGGAGCACCCCACAGGGAAGCACTCGAACGAATAAATCCTTTATCCAAAAGCTCTTGGATTTGAGCCTTAAGCTCTCTTAATTTTGTTGGAGCCATGCGATATGGAGGGATAGAAATAGGGTGAGTACTAGGTTCTAAATCAATGCAGAAGTCTATATCTCTATCTGGAGGCATACGAGGCAAGTCATTAGGAAACACTTCTCTAAATTCTGACACCACATGAATAGACTCAATCGATGGAGTCTCAACTTCAACATCCCTAATATGAGCCAAATAAGCCAAACAACCTTGCCCTACCAATTTTTCAGCCCGAATGGAGGATATGATCTTAGCTTGCTTAGGCTTGTACACTTCTTCCCACTCTAATTTTTTCCTTCCCAGAATTTCTAGAGTTACAGACTTAGTATTACAATTAAGCACAACATAATAGGGAGAGAACCAAGTCATGCCTAAGATTATATCAAAATCAGTCATATCTAAAAGCACCAAATCAGCCCAAGTCTGAAAACCCATAAAAAAATAGGACAAACACGATAGGGTGACTATGATTGACTCTCCAACTGGGGTAGAAACATGGATAGGGGCATCAAGTATATCACAAATCACAGCAAATTCTGAGGCAAATCGCACATATACATATGAATAAGTAGAACCCGAATCAAATAACACATTAGTCATCCGGTCACATACAAGAATAATACATGTTATCACTGCGTCAGACGCCTCTGCCTCATTCTTGCCCGGAAAGGCATAACACTGAGCCCTATCCTCTTGACGAGCTACTTCCCTGCCTGGTTGCACGTTACCCCTGCATGCGTTACCATTTTCTCTACCTCCACTGCCTAGTCGATTACCTATTCGCCCACCTTGTGGACGCCCTCGACCATTACTACCATTTCCCGTGGGTACCACTGCTCTAGTCTGCTGCTACGCGGAATCCAACACACGTGGGTGGGGACAATCTCTCCTCATATGCCAGGTTCTCCACAATTATAGCAAGTACGATCAAAAGATGGTCTGCCGCCCGTCGAAGGCGCGACTCCCTGGCTATTCTGAATCAAATTATAAGATAGAGTTCCTGAGTAGTTACTTGTAGAGACGGGCGGGTATAGTAGACTGAATTGGCTTGGCTACAAGCATTGGCCTTCCGGACCCCCTGGAGTAAGAACCTTGAAATTTACTCGAGTTCTTGGCCCTTTTAGCCCATGCCTTAGCCTGACCGTCTTGCCTCACCCCCTCCACTTTCTTAACAAAGTTTGTTCCCTGCAGAGGTCATATGAACGGATAATACATGCAACTCAGAATTTAGTCTCCTAATAAATAAATAGATCCTCTCCTCTTCAGTAGTCACCAATTGAGTAACATATCTAGACAAAGCATGGAACTTGGCCTCATAAGTAGCCACAAACATACCACATTGCTCTAAAGTCATGAACTCATCCTTCTTGCGATCCCTCAAAGTCCTAGGCACATATTTCTCCAAAAACACAGCATGAAACTGGGTCCAAGTAAGTGGAGGTAAAACTGAAGATCTACATTTCATATAAGCTCTCCACCACTTCTTAGCCTCACCTTGAAGTTGATAGGTCACGAATTCAACCCCATGCTGATGGACGATTCCCAACTTATGAAGCCTCTCATAACAATCTAAAATAAACTCATAAGCATCCTCACTCTCAAAATCAAGAAATACCGGAGGCTTTAGCTTCAAAAACTTTGTCAACATTTCATGCTCATTACCAGTCATAACAGAACCCAACAAAGGACGGAAGAAAGCATTATTACCTCCAATCTCGCCCACCTTGGGCGCAGTGCTAGCAATAGGGGGATTAGCGGGAACTTTAGTTGCTTGAACAGAAGGAAGTACTCCAGGACCAACCAACCCTTTCAAGAATGACATGATCCGTTGAGCTAACACTAGTCTATGGGAGGAACACCGATAGTCTCAGTATGCACCTCTTCCTCTTGTCCCACCTCCTCAATGTTTTCAACCTCAATATCCTCTTCTATCTCTTCGTGATGTACGGGTAGGGCCTCATTTTGGGGAGCAATTTTGACCGGTACCCCATCTCTAGTAGGCGCCACTTTTTCTCAGCCTCTACCCCTAGCTCTTCCTTTACCCCTGCCTCGACCGCGACCTCTCACTGCAGATTTCTCAGCTGGAGCATTGACGGGAGCTACGGGCCTGACGTTTTTGAATCTAGTGTTAACCATCTGCGGACAGAAGAGTGAAGAAGGTTAGATACCAATTGGAATCAAGTTATAGCGCAAAAGGAGACAAGAGAAAATAGAGAGAATTCCTAAAGTCCTATAGCCTCTCGAAGAAAACTAAAGGCGTCCCCGTACAATTCCACAAGACTCTACTAGACTTGTTTTGGTACATCGAGATCAACGAACCTAGGCTCTGATACCAACTTTGTCACGACCCAGACCATCGTGATTGGCACCCACACTAACCCTCCGGTGGGAGAACTACTACTACAACCCAAACCAAGCAACTAAACCAAAAACTAAAGCATTTAAGTTACGAAAACAAGTTAAATAGCTAAAGACTGAAGTTCCCATAAAACTCCCAAAAGATCTAACAACTAACAATGTGGAAAAATACACCTAGAACCTGAAAGTCAATGTACCAAAATATCTAACAATGAACCAAAGTCTAAACAAGACGGGTCACAACCTCAAACTAACAACTAATAACTAAATAGAAAAGTCTAAGTCCGAAATGTGGACATAGACGAAAGGAGAACTCATGACAGCCTGGAAGAACTGGCTCACCCTTGAATTCGAACGATGATCACTGATCTTCTAAGCGAGGTCTGTCAATAGCCGCTTGAAGATGTCTTATACTCAACAAAGAAAGAGCAAGTGCAGTATCAACACACAACCATAGTGTATTGGTAGGATCACGCGGCTATCCCACCAAGTGTAACATACATAAGTCAATACAACAATATAATCACATACATATATCAAACATATACAATATCAACATCAATTACGAATAACTAACAATTTTACATTTCTCAATATACGCAATTATATCAAATCATTGGTCCTCTCATGGAATCCAAACTCAATCTGTTAGCATACCGGAACGTGGTATTCGATCCAATGTTATGCCGTAACGTGGCAACCGATTCCATATTTATGCCGAAACGTGGCACCGATCCAAGTTAGTGTGTCGAAACACAACACCCAATCCATTCAACAAGCCACAATCACAAAGTACATTCTCATAGTCATACAATCAAATCATGATTCATATCATATATCCTCATAATCTCTTTTTGGTGTGTTTTGATTGCAGATTGTTATTAGAGGCAGATGAATCATTTAATTAATTAAACTAATATATCAATCAAATATCATTGCTAATCATCTATCAAACCCATTCGAGGGAACTTATGAAAACTGACAATGATGAGGTATCGACTTTCTTCTCTTCCCATTTTATATTGTTCATATTATATTAAAAAATAATTTCACCAATAATTTTTTTTTAAAAAATCATATCTTACACTTGATTCATTGATCCATGATTGTAATTTTTTTAAATGGAGAGTATTTTTTTTTTTGTAATTATTGCAGAAAAGAAGAAAAACATATAAAAGATTGAGATTTGTGGGGGAGCAATTAATTTATTTTATCATGTTAAAATGTTTTTATGGTAAATTTGACCAAGTGATTTTATTGATACAAAACAAAGTTGAACGACTTTACAACATAATTCTTCAAAATTGAGTGACCTTTTGAGATATTTACTCAATACTTTAATGAAATACAATCAAAGGAATTGTGAACCATGTTCCTCCTTGGATGTTTGTTTTAGGGGATTACTTCGTAAAGAAGATTATCTTGCCACGAAAAAATGCTTTCAATCAAGAAAATGAGGCTATTGTTGCATTTGAAGCTCATCATAAAGGAAAACTTAGGAATACGACTAGAACTCAATGCTACAATATAGTCATATTTAATTTCTAGCAATTGTATCAAGAAGTTATGTAACTATTTAAAGTACCATGGAAACCTTATCAAAGAGTGTCTCAAACACTCTAAAAAACGTAGGGTCAATACTTTTCAAGCTTTTATACATGCTAAACAAATTGTGCTTCCTTCTTTTATTTCATCTAATCTTTTGTCTTTTGCTTCTCCCATGTCTATTTTTCTACTGATCTGGTGTGTTTTGTGATTCCAAGGTCATTTGTCATTGGAAATGTTTTTTGTAATAAAGAGAGTGGTTTAAGTAGATTGGTTGTTGGATGCTTTGGTGTCTTTGTTGAGGTTTTTTGTAGCTAGGCTAATGGTTTTGTTGGAATCCGACTTCCTTATGCACAATCATCATTCATGAGCTCAGATTGAACCGTCATATCATTCTCGGGCTATCAAAAAGTAAGGTATTGTACATTTTGTACTTATATTAGGAGAGACGTTCCTCATCACTTGAGAGTGATATACGTTCATACTTATTTTATACTAGTAATTCTAATTATAAAGAGAAATGTATACAATAGACTCTAGTTCAAATAATTGGACATTTCATCAAAATTTTCACAAAAAATTACTAAAAATCATAATGTTTTGAGATAAGTATGTACCTCGTCTCAAAGTCTACAAGATAATTTTGTACTCGTTGCAATCTTATCAATTCCCTGAATGATAGGATCTTTAGTTAATTAATCATATTTAACAATGAATAAAATTCTACCAAGGATTGACAAATGTTATGGCGATGTAGGAACTTTGTGTATTCAAATGATAAACCAGGACTTGCGATCACTTTTTAAAATCAAGGTAGAATTAGTGCAAAACATGCATTATGTGTGTTGTACGTGCATATCATGCACTATACATGCATCTTGTGGGTCGTACGTTCATCTTCTATGTTGTATATTCATCTTGTTGGTCAAGAAGAAAGTTTTTGTATTCATATTATTTCGATGAGAAATGTTTGATATATAGAGCTTATGCCTCATCCATTTCGATATTAAGAGGTCATTTTTTTTTTATTATTACGACCTCAAAAAGTTTATTTTTAAAATATTGATGAAAGTTAAATTGCGAAAAAAGGCAAGTACCAATGTACTTTTAATATTAAGATTATTTTATAGAGAGAAACTATTTTAAATATCTATTATAAAAAAAAATAAAATAATTTTTATTTTTATTAAATTAAAATGTACATATTTAAATTTTCAATCAATATTATACATTTTTATGAGAGGGTTGAAATCTTCAATTGTAACACCTTGAGTCTTGAGATATAATCTTAGAATCATCTGGTACCACTTATTTTTTCTGTCCATCTACTTCTATTTCATACAATACTTTGCGCATATAACAAGTTAGCTGCCAATATCCTCCTCTAAATTGACCATTTCCCATTGCAGGTTTAACATCTTGGCCTCCTGGGGTGTACACTTTCCCTCCAAATTACACTAAATCTGTGGCATTTGCACTCAATTTGTCGAACACTTTATATGGCCACATTTCTATCTCCTCGTTCATCACCGGCATTGTAATATGATAATCAAAATATTCCGTCTAACAATATATCATATGATTATGTAACCGTTACATAGAAAGAAATGATGTGTCATTCCGTCATATAAATTGGGACAAAATTAGAACAAGTACATGATAAAGCCTGAGAAGCACTTCCTCTTTGTAATTTGTTTCTATCTCTGAGGTCCAGGTCCTTGAAAAGAATAATCTATAGGATTTACTCGACTTAATTGAATAAATCCTGGACACTTAGTATTGTAACATTCTGTTTTTTGATGACCATCCACCTAAATTTCAAGTATTTATTGATTATTTTAGTTTTTTCGAAAATAATTTTTCATTCAAGTAAAAAAATAATTAATTCGAAAAATATACTTACAGTCCACTTGGTATACATATGAGTTCGGTTGTCACCATTCAAATTTGGATGCACCTGAAAAGGCGAATGTAGAAACCAAATATTTTACCTAAGAAAATAATAGGATAACGAATGGATCGATGACTGAACTACCTTTCCTTTAAAAAAAAAGCTATCACTACTCTTGAATAATTGCGATGTATTGGATAAAAGAAAGTATTGGAGTTTATAATAAATATATGATGGAATATATAGTAGTTCACAAAATAATAATAATAAATAAATGACAACTTACAATCCATCCCACTTGTATCTCCTCGAGGTTTTGCCCTCCCCCATTTGAAAAAAAAATGGTTGCAGCACTGTATTGACCAGTTCCATTTACTTGAGGATTGTATAAAGAAATGAAAGCTGAGACACCAAAAAATCTTTCTATGGTGGAGACACTTTTATTTTAATTCCTGCGAACTAAATACAATATTTTTATTTACCTATCAATAAATTATGCAATTTTAAATAAGAGAATTGTATGCAAGTATAACCCATACACATATATATTGCAATCAAATGACACAATTATAACTTTAAGTTAGTATTTGAATTTTCGAAAACAACAGTATTAACTTGTTTCGCACCTTACAAACATTATTCCGAATATTCTTTGTAAGAAGTATAACTAAATACAACTCTATCTTCAATTCCAACTATATAAATTTCAAAAAATATATATTTTTAAAAAAAATTTATGGCTGATCGCCTACCGTATCCTATTTTAAAGATGAAATTACACAAATACAACTTCTAAAAAAGGTATTTTAAAACTATAACTATTTTCAGAAACTTACGTAAATATAGTTTATTCTAATTTTAGCTTGTTAATTATACTGTATACAACTTTCAAATCCCTAAAATATCTCAAACAAATGCAATAAAATGGATTCTTTTTTCATAATTATGTATGAAAATGGAATCCCATTAAAATAGGAATCTTAATTAACAATCGACATGCCATCCCATAAAATTTGGTTTTCTTTATGTTGTTCACATATTAATTATGCTTCCAACTTTTTCTCTCGCCAAATAGAAAAATTAATTAGTAAATATATTTATACTAGTTAACCGAAGCGTGGTCATATTTTTCTATATTAATTGATATAAAAAAATAATAAATCGCAATACTAAAATATATATATATGAAAAAATTAAACAGAAAATAACAATAAAAGAAAAAACAATAGAATTAAATTAGTTTCAAGAAAAATAAGAAGAGAATTATAATTTTTCCTTGGAACAATACAAAGACATATTTCTTTATGCGCCAATTTTATATACGTTGCTATCTCATTTTTGGGTGTTTTAAATTATTTATGTTATTTCACTAATAATTTCCTTTATAATACTATTTACGTTTATATATTTATTTAACTATACACATTTAGAGTTCATGTAATTTTTTTTGCTTATAATTAATTTTTTTCACAATTATTACTTTAAAATATGAGCATATCAATTTGTTTAATTGAGAAAATTAATAACTTAAAATTTTTGTTATATATCTACACAAAACTTTCATATAAAAGGCATAAAAATTAATATTTCGTAAAAAAATTACATTAAAAATTAGAAATAAGAAATACACAAGAGAGCTCAAATATCAAATTTGTATAGAAACTGAATAAATTATGTAATCCAAACACTACATAAATATGAAGAAGTTAAAAGCGAATATCAATGATTTCATATATCAATATGTGGATGAGTTTTGATTTTCAATAAAGAATATGAAAATTTTGGACAATAAATGAGAATAATTGTGACTTTTATTCTTATAAACTAATAAAATAAATAAGAAAAGGAAAAAATATCATTTTTGGCTAGTGCAATATTTTTTTACCGTCAACTTTAATCATGGGTTCATCATGGAACGTAATAAATATAAATGGATGTTAGAATTTTTTTTGGAGAGTTACATCTTTCCATTTTTAAAATTTATTTAATGAGCAATTATCTTATTCTTTAATTGACTAATTATGTAAATATTTTTTAGATTATTGAAAACTAGTTAACATGTTCGCGCTTTGCGCGATCATGACAACTATTTTAGAGACAAAATTTTCTTATAAAGTAGCACATACTAAAAAAAAGAAATATGATCAATACTTAGGTAAAAACTTTAAAATGTTTATCATAATTGTTTCAATTTATAAGATACAATTTTCTTATTATTTTGTTAGGGTGAAAAAAACATGTTTTATATTTTGAAAAAAAAAATACTAACTTAATTTTCTGCTTAATTTTCTATTTTCCGTTGATCATCAAATGAAAAGTAAATAATTCGCCCTCCTCATTTTTTAAAAGAAGGGATGCTTATTTTTCATGAGGAACTACTGAACTTAGACCTTTTTTAAATCATTCCTCAATATGATTTATTTAACAAAAAATCATACTTGTCAGGTACGGAATATTTTTTAAAGGCCTTTATTTTTGTGCAGGTTAAAATATGAAAAATAACAAAAGGCATGTCAATAGTAATACAAAGGAAATAACGAATAACTATTTTCTAATCAAATAAAAGATAAATATATAAAATTCTAATAATAAAATTGAAAAGCAATCAATATTAATGTTTCAACAAACAACTCGATACAAAATTATATCGTCATTTTTATTTATTTTAATTATCAAAGAATTATTATACAAATAATAAATAATGAATTTTTTAACTCTTGAGGAGTTACAAAACTCACTAAATGTGTAATTATTTAGAGAAACTCAAATTTTAAAAATAATGACAAAAGGCAAAAAATGAAAGAAAAGAAAAGGAGAAAAATAATAAGGAGGACTCTTACTATATAATATTTTTTGCTATTGTCTGTTTTTATATCATATCGAAATTATTTATAATTTTTTTTCGTCTTCACACAAGTAAAAAAAGTTTATCTTTATAACTCAATATATTTCACTAATATAGTACGTCAGTTCATTTTAGTGTGGATTTTGTATGTTTCGTTGTGGTCGTTTTTATTTAATTACTAAAAAGTTAGAAAATAGAAAAATATATTTCATTATTTTAGTACAAACTTTAAAAATCTTGAGTTTTAATAAATAATATATACTCCCTTTATTTCAAAATAAGTGAATTGTTGAGCCATTTTTCATAGTTCAAAATAAGTGAGTTGTTCAGAGTTTAAGGATGATGTTGAAAAATTCTTTCATTTTTGCCCCTCGTTTACAATGTTAAATAATTATAAATTAAATAAATTTTTGAATACAGAATATGTACACAGCGTCATCAGGAAAATAAATTATTCATTTTTAAAGTTATTTAGAGCGCTCATATATGTAACATATAAATGACTTAATTTTAAGTAATTTTAGTATATATTGTAAATGAAAGAAAAATGGGAAGAAGTCTTAAAAACAGAGAAAGAATTAGGTAAGAGGGAAAGGAGGAGACATGTTATTTAAGTAAAAAAAAATATAAATAGATAAAGATTTTTGTAAGTCATGAGATGGATCAACCAATTAATAAAAAGAACAACGCAACACAATAGTATTTTCCTTTTTTTAAAACGAAGTTAGAGTATGTCTTGTTACCAAAATTTTACAACCATAAATAGAGAAAAAACATATGCATCCGTGAAACTATTTTGTAAACCTTGAATAGCTGATGTGCAAATGATAGATTAAAATTTAAAGTTATTATATTTTGGGAAAACTAAATGTAGAGGTAATGAAGAGCATCATGAAAGGAGTTGAGGAGATAAGTCATTTAAGTAGAAAATGTGAATAGATGGAGGTTTTTGTAATTTATGAGATGTAATAAATATTATAATTTTTTTAATTAGCAAACAAATTAATTAATGAGGAGAGTAAACTCATCTTTACAGTTTCATAATCAACTTAATTAAACAAATATCATTGTTCTACTTTTAGTATTTCTTAACTTAAGAAAATATGTTCATTGTAATTGGATATTGGCAGAACAAACTTGGTTCATTTAGACAAATTTCATTAAATTAAAAGAATTATATGTTTTGTGAAAATTGAATCCAACAATCATATATATAGACTAATTTTACATAAGTGTTAACAAATACGAAACAAAAACTTAATGGATGGGATCTCATCTCTTTTTTTAGTCAATTCAAATTCCACAAAAGAAAAAAAATGTATTATATCATCTAAATTAGAATGAAAAGAAGTGGATGAAACTAAACAAAAGATGATGAAATCTTGATCGAAAACTTATGTCATATTAACATGTTATATACATAATATACATCGATAGAGTATGCATAGTATTTTCAAAACACAAGTTTGTATGATGAAAATATAAAAAAAAATTAGTATAAATTATAGGAACCACATATTATAAGTACTAAATAACATCCTATCCCTTCTAGTTTTCTATTTACCAAAAATCCCTTAAAAATGATGTTTGCGGGATACATAGCGTTGTGCACGGGATACATTAGGTTTGATACATTCCACAAAGCGGGATACATAGCGTTGTGCACGGGATACATGCAGGATACATATTGTTGTGCACGGGATACATAGTGTTTGATACATTCCACATAACGGGATACATAGCGTTGTGCACGGGATACAAGCGGAATACATAGGTAAACAAGAGATTTTTGAAAATTTTGAAATAAGTAGGGATAAATGGATATTAAGGTACGTAAAGGAGTGTAGTTAAGTAATTTGTCCAAAAAATTATTTAAGCAACAAAATAGTCAGTTGAAGATCATGTTGCCCTTGATACAAAAAGTGTGCTTTGTAATATAATCTTGTTCTTGAAGGGTACATATCTTGATGGATAAATAATTAATTGAAAAATTATATAAGCAACAATAAGTACATCTATATATTTGTAAATTATTGAAACTTCTACTTTTTCAAATTATAATCCGATCAACTCTTGATGAATCTTCCACCGCCATTAAACTTTCTTCTTCATTTTGATGACTTGTAGCAAATTAATTTTTGATTATCTCCTTTGACGAATCTTACACCGGCTTCGAACTTTCTTCTTCTTAATAAACTTTTGTTTGGCTATTGTAACACAAGAAGAAATTTTTAAAAATATATCTATAATCTTCATAAAGCTGAAAAATAAAAAAAATAATACTAACAATATGAAGTTGGAGAAAATATAAATGAACATGCAACAACACCATAGATGATTGCTATTTATAGATGATTTAACTCATAATAATTAAGTAGAAGAAAGTTGAAGAGACATGTTATTTAATTAGAGAATACAAATAGGTGGAGTTTCTTTTGTAACTTTCATATGATATAATTATATGTAATGAATATGATTGTTTTTTTTAATTATTTAATAAATTGATTAATGAAAAAACTCAAAAAAACCCACAAAAATAAATAGGATCCTAGGCCATTGAGAGGTGCCACATCACTTCTTTTTCATCTTGCTTTATATATACATATATGATATGATTAGATAAAAAGAAAAATCTCATAATTAGGAGAGTTAAAGGGATGGTTTAACATTTTTCAAGCTATTTGAAATGATATTTCATTAGACTACTTTTTTTTAATAAATTTTCATTCGTTAAGGAGAAAATGAAAGATTTGAGTGATAAATATTTTTGCCTTCAAATTTACAATAAATAATAGGAATAAGTGGATTAGTAAAATGGTATTTAAATTCTTATAATAAATATTATAAATTAATAAAGGGAATAGTAATTGACACATTTTTTAATAGTAATTATAAATAGAAATATAGTGAAAATTACAACAATAAAAAAAATAAGGATCATTGGCCAAAGAGAGGTGTCAAATTATTTTTTAATATTTTAGCTTTATATAATATATATATAGATACATATAAATTTTTCATTCTTCTTGGAGAATGAAAGGTTGGAGTTAATAGTTAGGCCTTTAAATTTACAATAAAGAATAGGAATAAGTAGAATAATAAATTTTGAGACATTTAAGGTTTTACAATATATAATAGAAATAAATGGAGAGAGTAATAATTGGCATTTTTAAATAATAATAATAAATTAAAATATAGTGAAATTTATCAAGAAAACAAGAAACAAATAAGTAGGATCTTTGTCTTTTTGTTTCTTTTTCTTTTTTGAAAACGAAAGTATTGCATATAATGTTTATAGTTTCTTTAGTTTTTCGTTAGAATTATACAAATACTCAAGTTTGTTGTCAATTTTTTAATTCATTGCTTGGATAACGTTTTTTTTCTTTTTGTAAGTTATCAAATTTTCGCTCTTTAAAATGCTTCTAATCTTAGTATCGTATTTACGAATGCACTTCAGCATACAAATAAACAATAACATTGAGTACATAATGTTCTTTTTAGAATGTTGCAAAAAATTATCATAATAAAAATTCAGAAGAAATAACCATAATTTAACCTAATGTATTATGTATGTACAACTCTAGTCATTTAAAAGAAAAAAATCTTTATATTTTAAGTTCTTCAATAAAGTACATAAATGAAAAATAGAGAATAGGAAAGAAAAACTAAAAATATTAAATTACTATAATAATAATTTTATTGTAAGACTCTACATTATCTTCTTTCAAAATTTACAATTTTCTCTACTTTTGTATCTTCCTCAACGTTCTTTTTCACCCTACAAACTCAAATAGTGTATTATGAAATTGTTAGTTACTCCATGATTTTATTTGGATTTATTCAATTCAGTTTCAAAGATTAGTTAAATTGACTAAACAAAATAAATAACATCACATAAATTATTAAAGTAAAAAATATAACTAACAAAATTAAAAGAAGCATTTTTACCCATAGATTCTTTACGACGACTTTGTTGAAAGCAATCATATGATGTGGTGATTATCATTTCTTCCTCACCCTAATATATGATATAGTGATGGAGAAGTAAAATAATAACTTTGAATGAAATTTTTCTTGCTACAAAATATGAATTTATATAGAAAAAGAAGAGGAATACCATAAGGTGTCATAAACTAATAAATTTAATTTTGGGGGTTATGAAGATTAAAAAAAAGAGTTATGAATATTATTAAGATTATAAGTTGAAGAGGTGTGAGTTATTGGTAGTTATTTCTTATTTTATTAAAGATATTAAATATAGATTATAGTGGTAGGTGAAAAGTTGAGTAATTGAAGACTTTTTGAGATATTAAAAATAAATAATTAAATAATGAAGGAAAAAATGGTAAAAAAAGGAAGAAAAAACACAAATATGAATGAAGGTCATAGAGAGGTACCACATCACCTTCTATATGTTTCTCCTTTATATATATATATATATATATATTAGTCCTTTTTTTTAGTTATTAGGTCACTAAATAAAAGAGCCCGGAAACTTTCAAAAATAGCAAACATTAGGCACTTTTATAACTATAGTTTGCTTAATTATGAATAATAGCAAAATGCTAAGGGAGGAGAGAGGCGAGCGAGATTTAGAAGAGAGAAGAGAGTGTATTTTTTCACAAATTTTGGAGAAAAAAAATACAAAAACAAACTAGTTATATTAAAATGAATACATTTAAGAGGAGAGAGACGAGTAGATCAAGAGAGGGAGGAGAGAGACAAATGAAATCGAGAGAGGGGGCAGAGCAAATTATATCTTGTATTTATTTTGCATTGCATTGTATTAGGTATTTATTTTATATAAATTGTATTCGAGATACAACAAATTGTATTTTGTATTTATTCTGCATTGTATTCTTTATTTAATTTGTATCAATTGTTTTCAAAATACAATGAATACAACTATATTCATCATCTCTTTGATTATATATAAATACATTTGACAGAGAGGATGACTGCATAGTGTATTCGTACGAATACAAATACAATTGATACAAAAAAAAATAATACAAAATACAGTTTTTCGAATACAATTGAAATAAAATACAAAACTCTCACCTATATTTGATTGAATACAATTGATACATAATACATTTGAATAGATCTTTTCTTATTGACATGAGAGAGAGAGGGGAGGGCAAGAGAGAGGGTGGAGAGCCAAGGGAGAGAGGGGAAGGGTAGAGAGAGAGGGGGGGAGAGGAGAGGGCAAGAGAGAGGGAGGAGAGACAAGGGAGATAGGGGAAGGGTAGAGAGAGAGAGGCGAGAGATAGGAGAGGGGAAGAGAGAGAGGAGAGGCAAGAGAGAGAGGGGAAGGGTTTGCAACAATACCATCACAATATATCATATATTAATATGATATCATTAAGGATTGTTTCATATATTAAGTAACACTCCTTAGATCATGTATGATACCATAAAAATATGTAAATACAGAGGCGAATCTAGAATTTTTTGAACATGGGTGCACCAAGTAAAATGTATTGAAGTGAAAATTGATCCTTAATCCTCAAGGTCAAAAGCTCAACATTTAACCACGTGGACCATTTAGACTTCTCGTAGTACAGGTGCAAGAATATAATATTATACAAAATCTTAAAAAATATACATATAAAATATCTAATTTTACGAAGAAACCACGGGTGCGGATGCCCTATTTTTTGGCTGTAAATTCGCCACTGTGTAAATATACTGTTATGATAGCACAAAAAATTTCTTCATTCAATCATTCATAAAAATACTCATTCATTAGTGATACTATAACAATATCATTAAGGTTTATAGATCACCTTAAAAAAAATCATCAATAAGGTTCTTGGTCCTTTATCAATTCTAGCATGAGATATTAGTGAGGGGAAACAATCATTACCCTCATGTGCATATCATATTAAAACTGCACCGTCATGATTATTAAATGATAACACTTCCTGCACCCACCTTCAATAGATGATACCCGTACAAATATTTCTATAAATCAACTTACTGTGACATTTTTTATTTTTTTATTATTATTATTTTAACTTATTGTGACATAGATTCTTGTAGTTATAGTCAACTTAATAAAAGATATAACCTAAAAGAATTCATATATTGCTTTCCTTAAAACACTGAAAGAGAAATCACAAAGAGAACTATCCACGGTAAATCAATGCCTTGCGAGACCGAATTTTTTATTTATTCATACAATCAGATAAATAGCAAAGGGGTGAGCTTTGATTCAATCTAGAAACATCATATAAGAAAAGAGGATGTCTGGTGATAATCTGGAAACATCACAGAACATATAATGCAAAAGTAATAAGGGCACAACATAGGAAAGGGGTCACGTGGGTAATTTATTTGAACTGATCATATAAGAGAACCCTAGGCTTGCTTTAGTGACGCCACCATAAATCATGATTCCCTTTTCATTTATTTATTTTTAAAACTAGTCTTCCCCTCCTCACAGAAACCTTCACAACCATCACCACAATCTTACAAATTAAGCATCCACCAAATTTTCCATATGTATAAATTTCAGTCCCCTTTTGAACTTACTTAAGCAATTGGTCGCTAGATAGGAATACCAGACCAAACTGAAGTTTAACCAACTGGTACCTGAATGAAGTATTGGGCCAAACTATGTGAGTTAGCTGGCTCAGATGAATATATAACAGTTTTACCTTGAGAATATTCTTCTTAATTTTGAAATTGTGAATGCTTATCCTTTCATCCTATGTATACTTGCATTGTTGCATGCATTAGTCTACCGTTTCTCGATAATCTCACTTTATCTTTGGTGATATGAGTTAATCATTTTTTTTGTCTAGGGTGGTACAATATAGATTGAAGGTCAATGCCATTTATTAGAGCTTTGAATGAAATATGAAGAGTTGTTACTTTCATGAAAAGTTGTTACTTCTATGAAAAGTTGCGACTTTTATGAAGAATTGCGACTTTTATGAAAAGTTGTGACTTTCATGAAAGGTTGTGACCTTTCCTAAGGGTTGGAACTTTTCCAAAGAGTTGTGACCTTTCCGATAAGGCACAATAAACATTTAGGCACACTATTCTTTGTTATCTCTAAATAGAGGGATATCCTCTCATTTTAAAACAACGAAAATTCTGAACTTCTTCTTCATCTTCTTCTTCTGCACAATTAAATATTCGTGTACATTAGTGGTTCACTAACACCATTGTTTTTGTATCAATACACTGGTAAATAAAATTGTTCCATCATGAGAGGATTTATTCCTTTAAACCTCGAGTATTGGAGGGGAATTATTTCCTTAAGGGGACACTGTGTATTCAGTGAGCTTGATTTTTTCCTTTCTGTTTCATTCTATTGTTACACATCCTGGTATGCTTTTTTATCGTCATTAATTTATGCTTATGTTAATGATTGTTGTTTTTGAGTACATGCTTTATACTTTGTTGTTTATGTTTCTGCAAAGTTATTGTTATAAGTATTTGTAAGTATAGATTAAATAACACACGTTAATTGAGTATTCACACAAGTTTTCTCTACTGCAATTGTTGAAGGTACAATAAAAAATCCCTAAAGATCTATACTACCATCTCTAGAAGATATAATTCAAATTTGGTATACCATTATAAGGACATAAAGACCTTAAAAACCTAATTGTACCTTGATGTGCAAAGTGAACTAGGAAAAGAAGACACAAATTAATAAGCTTTTGATATGACTTCAAAGATGTTGTGCCGGATGACCTATAGAGGAATATGACTAGATTGGAACCTCTTTTAATCCCAAAGACATTTTTGACCAAAATAAGTTATTTTTAAAACCAATTCACCTAACTAATACGCTTTTTAAATTTTTTACAAAAGTAGTATAAACGTACTTCAGAGTAACGTTTTAGGTTATTTTTATTTTAAAAATTCAATGGACAAAAACTGACGGAGTTGACGATGTTAAATGAATAAACGTTACTCATAGTAACGTTTTAGGTGTAAAACGTTACCCACATTTTTTTAAAGTGAATTGTGGTCACGTGGACCTTTTATTCATTCATATCCACAAATGTCACCATCCAAACAAAAAGAAAATACCAAAAGAAAATACAGAAAGGAACTTTCCAAAATACATTGGTTAGTCCAGATCTACAACTATGGTGGTTTTGAGAAACCTTCTTCTTTCACTTCATCTCAGTGATTATTTCACCACCCCAATACAAAGCAATCATCACGTTATCTTCAAAATTAGCCATAAAAAATTCTACACACAAAAATAAGATGCATTATAGTTATTAAAAATATGTTTTTATAAATTCATTACAAAATATTGACAAGACTTACCTATTAAAATTTTGTGAGTATTGATTCAACAATGGGGCACATAAACAGAAGCTTTGTAGAAAATTATTGGAATGTGCTAAACATTCTACACCACCATTTCTTATAATGATCCGTGGTCAAATTGTAAAAGGAACACTTTAATAGTTTGTTGTTACTGTCAGTCACGTTTTAAAGTTAAAACGTAACGTATAGTAACATTTTATTGGCAGATCAAATCAATAAGACATATTCAGAGCATGGTGACATGATTCGATAGAATCGTTACTCAAAGTAACGTTTTAGTCTTAAAACGTGACTCATAGTAACGACTTTAACGTCAGATTTCGTACAAAGATTCTCAGTTGGGAGACGTGATTTGATTCGACAGAATCATTACTAGGAGTAGCGTTTTATCATTAAAACGTGCTTCGTAATAACTAAATTTGGTACAAAGATTCGAAAGTGGCAGATTTGCAGAGACTCGTTACTGATGGTAACGTTTTAAGCCTAAAACGTTACTGCTAGTAACGTAAATCTTCTTCAACGCCGTCTCCCAACTATTTTTGGTCTGTTTATTTTTTTTTAAATGAAATAAAGCCTAATACGTTACTACCTACAATGTTTATACTAGTTTTGTAAAATTTTAAAGTTTCATATTACTTTGGTGAATTGAATCAAATAATAGCTTGTTTTGGTCAACTCTTCTAGATAACTACACAATAAATTAATTTCTCATATTCAATATGAAGTATGGATAGATTCTTAATTTTATTACAAGTTGTAAATACTTTTCTTGAAGTAATAGAAGTGTTTCTCGACACTGCGATTGGAATAAAAGTGTAATTTCAAATTGAACTCCATCACTCTGGTATGTTGATTTTTAAAAAGTACTTAAACAAACTAAATAGTTTTGTGTAATATTTTTCTCTTTCAAGTATCATATTGTTGTCCAATATGATACATTCTTCCTTTAATTTTCCATTCTAATAATTTCTTATGATACATTTAAATGGAGAACTTTAAAATTGTCACGACCCAAGGGTACACTCTAGATGTAACATGACGTATAGAACCCCGAAGGACCCCATACAAGCCACTTAGCTTTCATAACATAAGAAATATAATAATAGAAGTAAAACAATAGTCCAAGTCCAACAATTTTTATAAAGAAAAGCGGAAGTCTAAACATTTTGTCTCAAGCCATCTAATACTATAGAATGAAATTGAGCCTAGCTTATACTTCATGTGCAAAACTGAAATACAAAATAGAAACTAAACAATGGGAATCCGTCCTCGAAGCATGATGACTCACCAAAGCTCAGGAAATCAACCAAGCCAATCACTAGCCACGAGACTGCGAACCTTGAATATCAGACCCTACATTTGGGAAAAATGTAAGCAAGAGTATGGGTTAGTACAAAACAATGCACCAAGTATGATAGCTATGCAAAAACATTTAAATCACGCTAAAATAGGACATTTCATGATATGCAATTGACCAAGTTAAAACATGATATAAATGAGGTAGAAAACATAATGCATAAAACATGGTCAATGCAAGCTAACATCTTTAGAACCTTTGAACTCATGTGAGATACTTCTTGAAGTAACCTTAGTTCATAATTATTGTGGGAATGAGCCTTAACCGACATAGAGATCATGTGAGCTATAACATGATCCTTCGGTCTCTCCCACACCGAAAAGGGTTGTCCCACTTGCCAAGGTAAGGACCATGAACTTCTAGCTTAGGTGGATCCACTAGCTAATGTCTATCTAGAAAATCATCCTATGGGGACACATAGGTAAGGGATAAAAAGATTGCTTCTAGAAACCCGACATCTGCTAACGGGAGAGCCTCCGTCTCAATATCCTCTCGGTGCTCAACATGATTCCCATGGAACAGTCATTTCTTACTTGTTCTTATCGTCCATGGAAGGGCTTGTCATATTGCCAATCCAAGCTAAGTTTCATTAGGATAACTCTTTATCTTTGATTCAATTAGGTGAGAAAACCTTTCAACCTTAGAATCCTTACTTTGTGATAAAACCTTTCACAATCACGCTTTAGCGTGTTTATGAGAAATCCTTTCAACAACACAATAACATGTCATCATCATTGATACTTTACTCTCAAAGCATCTTTAAAATATTTACATAATTATCATGAAAATGTGCATAATTCCATAAATCACCTTTCAAGGCTAAAAACCCACTTTCAATCATCAACATTTAGAAAACATGGGTTAGATATGGATTTCATCATAAATTCATGTAATTCTCTCATTACATGCTTACTTTCATAAAACTTCATCCTTCATAATAAAAATCCCACATTATATGGTCATAACTTGAAAACATGGGGATTACATGGGTTCATTGGGTAAAACGTCGTAAAACTTTAGTATTTCATCAATTCATGCATAAGAGATCATAATTCAATGTTTTCAATCAATAATCATAAGAATCCATGGTAATTGAAGAAAACTCTATCTCAATTGGGAAGTTTCAAATTTGAAATAAAAGGATTTGGGAACTCCATGAAAGGAAGGAATTCATGGACGAAAACTATCATACCTTGAAGCTAATTGCTAATCTCCAATAGGGGTCTTAGACATAGGCGAAATTACATAGTATTAGGCTAGATTAATTAGGAAAAGACTCAACTGCCCCTTAAAATAACTGTCAGCCATTGACAGATGACCACGACCGACGGACCGTGGACAGCACGACAGGCCATCCTGCACGTCTATCGTTCGTGGTCAAGAAGTTGAAAAGTGGGGTCTGAACCACGGACCCTCAACCACAGACCGTGGTCTGACCGATGGTTTGTTGGTTAGGCCATGGGTTTAGGGTTTCTGAGCCAAGGTTGGGATGACCAACCACGGACGACACCTACGGTCCGTGGTCCCATTCACGGGCCGTGGGTGGCCTCCGTGGGTTAGGACCTGCAACCTCTGAAAATAGTTACTTAGCCCTATTTCGAATCCGGGGTGTTACATTATCTCCCCCTTGGAATCATTCGTCCTCGAATGAGATTCTAGGCATCACTTAGAGGAAATGAACTCTAACTAGCAACCCATAATGCATGCAACTTCATCAAAATGCACACAGCCAATGAGGAATATCGATTCCAAGCGAGGACATATTTAACACATCATAAGGAAGATGGAAACTATCAGCCCAACATGAATGCAAATCTCAAAATGCACATATCCGAGGAGGAAATATATCAACTCCAAGCTTGCATGTTCAATGCATCACAAGAGAAATAGGAACTAGACCTAGCAATCCAATATGCATGAAATTTCAATATTTCTCATGTTCAAGGAGGAACTACCTTCTCCAAGCTAAAATCATGTTCAACATCCTCTCATGCAACCTTTATGCAATTCATACACAATAGCTTAGTTAATGCATGTTCAACAAATTGTCTCATGAAGTCTATATGCAACTCATACTCAATGCACAACAACATGAGGCAAATCAATCATATGACTCAATTTCTTTCAAAATTTAAGCTTTTTCATGACCATGCATAAATAAGGAAATCATGGAAACACTTAAGACACATGACTCCAAAACAAAAAAACTACTCATGAGGAACTCATTACCTCAAGCTAGAGTAGGAGTAGAAAAAAAGAGATGAGGATATTAGGACATCATATCGGCCTCGACCTCCCAAATAGCACCCTCAACTAATTTATTCCTTCACAACACTTTTACGGAAGCAACTTCTTTATTTCTCAACTTCTTGACTTGACGGTCTAAAATCTCAATCGGAACCTCTTCATAAGAAAGATTCTTTTTAACTCCCAAACCTTCTAAGGGAACTATAGATGTTGGATCTCCAACACATTTCTTCAACATAGAGACATGGAAAACCGGATGCACCGATGCCAACTTAGTAGGCAAATCAAGTTCATAAGCAACCTTACCAACATGCCTCAAAATCTGATATGGGCCTAAATAACGGGGACTAAGCTTCCCTTTCTTACCAAACCTCATCATACCCTTCATGGGTGAAATTTTCAAGTAAACCCAATCATGAATATCAAACTCAAGATCTCTTCTTCTAACATCGGCATATGACTTTTGTCGACTTTGAGCCGTTCTCAACCTTTCTCTAATAAGTCAAACCTTCTCTATTGCCTCATGTACCAATTCGGGGCCTCTTAAGGCAACTTCACCCACCTCAAACAATCCTATAGGAGTTCTACACCTCTTACTATATAATGCCTCAAATGGAGCCATATCAATACTCGAGTGATAGCTATTATTATAAGAAAATTCAATCAATGGCAAATGGTCATCCCAATTACCCATAAAATCAATCACACAAGCTCTCAACATGTCTTCCAAAGTTTGGATAGTACGCTTCCCTTGCCCATCGATTTGGGGTTGAAATGTCTTACTAAGCTTAACATGAGTACCAAGGCCCTTTTGGAAAGACTTCCAAAACTGAAAAGTGAATTGGGTACCACAATTAGACATAATGGACAAGGGCACTCCATGCAACCTTACCATTTGTCTCAAGTACAACTTAGCATAATCCTCCGCCGAATAGGAAACCTTGACGGGAATAAAATGAGCCAATTTCGTCATCCGATCTGCTATAATCCAAATTGAGTCATGTTGTCGCTGAGTGCGAGGCAAACCAACAATAAAGTCCATATTCAAATCCTCCCACTTCCAAGTAGGAATGGTAATGTCTTGGGACAAACCTATCAGTTTCTGATGCTCAACCTACTTATTGACAATTAGGACACTTAGCCAGAAGTCCCGCAATATCCTTCTTCATCCCATTCTACCAATAGGTTTCCCGCAAATCACGATACATCTTGGTGGCTCCCGGATGAATAGAATACTGAGAACTATGGGCTTTTGACAAGATTTGTTCCCTCAAGTCATCAATATTAGGAACACACAACCGACCTTGATATCTAAGCACACCATCTCCCCCTTGGGAGAAAGCCTCAACAGACTTTTTAGGCATTGCTTCATTCAACTCAACCAAAATTGGATCAAGACATTGCTTGGCTTTCACCTCTGCCACAGAAGATGATTCTGAACCATTGTGAAACATAACACCACCCTTGGTGGAATCCATTAAGTGAACACCCAATCGGGCTAATCTATGCACATATAGAACCAACTCTTTCTTATCATCGTCAATATGAGCAACACTACCCATATATAACCGACTAAGAGCATCAACCACCACATTCGCTTTACTAGGGTGATAGAGAACACTCATGTCATAATCCATCAATAACTCAAGCCACCTTCTTTGGTGAATATTTAGATCCTTTTGGTTAAACAAATATTGCAAACTCTTATGGTCAGTAAATACATCGACATGAACACCATACAAATAATGCCTCCAAATCTTTAAGGCAAAAATAAATGCCATGTAACACCCCGTATCTGAAAGGGGAAAATAAACCAGACTGGGGAAATTGCAGGTGCCAACCACCATGGCCAACCACGACCCGTGGGTTGAACCACAGACCATAAGTGAGGTCCATGGGTTGACACATAGCTAAATTTCTAGAACCCCAAATATCAGGGTTTCTATTGTACAAATGACGGTTCACCAGGATGGTTCGTGGGTCAAACCACAGCCCGTTGACTGGGGTCCGTCGATGGGTCACCATGAGAAGGTCCAAGCATAGACTACGGAGGGGACCTATAGACCGTGGGTCGGTCCATGCCCCGTGGTCCAGGGTTCTGTCAATTGTCAAATTTCTCTATATCTAGTGACGGATGTGTAGGACGAACCATAGATCCATCCACCTTTCGTTGATGGGGGTCCGTGGTTCGTGATTGGGCGGTTATTTTAGTGGTATATGGGTCTTTTTTGATTTTAATTACATTGAAGTGGTGTCATTTTGACTTAATTTAGAACCCCTATATAAAACCTTTTAATCCCAAATTCACCCCACTTTAACTCATTCTTCCAATTCCCAAAAGAAAGATCCAAATCCTCTTAAATATTCTCTCTCTAGAACTTGAAGAAGAAGAAGAGGATTGCACCTACGGTTTCAAGCTAACGGTCAAGTTTCTCCATTGAAGATAGGCAATTGGACTTGAGGTATGGTGGTTTTCATCCATGGGTAGCCTTCACCCATGGAGCCCTCTCAAAATTCTCAATTTCAAATGATAGAATTCCCCAATAGCTAGGGTTTTCTTCATTCACCATGGGTTCTTTGATTTACTAATTTTTATGGTTTAATTATGTATAAGTATGCATGAATTGATTATCTACAATGTTTTTATTATGTTTCCCTTATGAACTGATGCAAACCCCCACATTTCTCCAAATTATGATCTCATAGGTTGGGTTGTTGATTGTGAAAGAGGAGTTTTTATGATCTAATGTATAAATTGATATAATTACATGAAGTTATGATGAACTCCCTATCTAATGCTTAAATTCTAGACTTGGTGATTAATATTGGCTTTGAACCTTGGAAGGGCAAAGTGTGAGTTTATGCATGATCTTATGAAACTTATGTAGATTTTATGAGGGCACTTTGAGAGTGAAGTGTTAATGATTATATTGGTGTTGTTGTGGGCGGATTGAAAGGTTATTCTCATGAACTCATAATGAACATGATGTGAAAGGTTCTCTCACATAATGAAGATTCTAAGGTTGAAAGGCTTTCTCACCTAAATAAATCTAAGAGCTATCCTAATGAACTCTTTTGGATTGATTGTCAAGGACATCCTTCCATAATACAAGAATCAAGTTATGACTTAACAAGTACTCCGTGGGATTAATGCTTAGCACTGAGTGAATATTGACATGAGATGGAAGCCCTCACGTTAGTTAAGGCTGGGTTTCTAGAAGCAATCTCTTGAGATGGATGCCCTCACGTTAGTAGAGGCAGGGTATCTAGTAACAATTTTCTTATCCATAAACTACGTGCCCCCGTAGGTTAGTTAGCTAGTGGATCCACATAAGCTAATAAAACATGGTTCTACCTTAGGCAAGTAGGACACCCCTTTTCGGTGTGGTTAACATCGGATGATTCTGTGGTGGCTAAGAGGGTATATAGGAAATGTCTAATTTCCTTATCCCATAGAGTTACTCTTGTTGACTTGGTAGAGCTTCAAATGTTATACTTTGATGTTATTTTGGGTATGGATTGGTTGCATGCATGTTACGCCTCTATTGATTTTAGAACTCGGGTTGTTAGATTCCAATTCCCAAATGAGCCTATCCTTGAGTGGAAGGGAGGAAATTCCATGCCTAGAGGTCAATTTGTCTCTTGTCTTAAAGCTAGGAAGATGATCTCAAAAGAGTGTATTTACCATCTTGTTAGGGTGAGGGATGTTGAATCTGAAACCCCTTCTCTTGAGTCAGTTCCGGTAGTTAATGAGTTCCCAGAAGTTTTCCCCGATGATTTACCCAGTATTCCTCCTGAGTGAGAAATACATTTTTATATTGACCTTCTGTCGAATACACAACCTATCTCTATCCCTCCTTATAGAATGGTTTTGGTGGAGTTAAAAGGATTGAAAGAGGAATTAAAGGATTTGTTGGATAAGGGCTTTATTCGACGGAGTATCTCTCCATGGGGTGCTCCTGTGTTGTTTGTTAGAAAGAAGGATGGGTCTCTTCGAATGTGCATTGATTATCGTCAATTGAATAAAGTGACCATCAAGAATAAGTATCCTCTTCCAAGAATTGATGACTTGTTTGACCAACATTTAGGGCCTAGCTATTTCTCTAAGATTGATCTTCGTTGGGGTTATCACCAATTGAGGGTAAGAAGGGATTATATTCCAAAGAAGGCCTTTAGAACCTGGTATGATCATTATGAGTTTATGGTAATGTCTTTTGAGTTGACTAATGCTCCGGCGGTGTTTATGGACTTGATGAATAGAGTATTTAGGCAATACCTAGACATGTTTGAGATTGTGTTTATTGATGATATGTTGATCTATTCAAGAAGTGAGAATGATCATGTGGACCATTTGAGAATTGTTTTGCAAGTTCTTAAGGACCAACAACTTTTTGCAAAGTTTAGCAAGTGTGAATTTTGGTTAAGGTCCATAGCCTTCCTTGGTCATATTGTGTCAAGTGAGGATATTTAGATAGATCCGAAGAAGATGGATGCGGTTAAGAGTTGACCTAGACCTCTAACTCCTTTCGACATTCGAAGCTTTTTGGGCTTGGCCGGTTACTATAGGAGGTTTGTTGAGCGATTTTCCTCCATTGTTTCTCCGTTTGCGGCCTTAACTTAAAAGAAGGCTAAATTTATGTAGTTGAAAGCTTGTGAGAAAAGTTTCCAAGAGTTGAAAGATAGACTTACTTCCGCTTCGATGTTGACCTTGCCGGAAGGTACATATGGTTTTGTGGTGTATTGCGATACCTCTAGAGTTGGGTTGGGATGTGTACTTATGCAAAATGGTAAGGTGATTGCGTATGCTTCAAGGCCAATTAAGATCCATGAGAAGAATTATCCTACCCATGACCTTGAGTTAGCAGCAGTTGTGTTTGCCTTAAAAATATGGAGGCATTATTTGTATGGGGTCCATGTGGATGTTTTCACCGATCATAAGAGTCTACAATATGTGTTTAGTCAAAATGACTTGAATCTTCGCCAAAGAAGGTGGCTTGAACTATTGAAGGATTATGACATGAGTGTCCTTTATCACCCCGGTAAAGCTAATGTGGTAGGGGATGCTCTTAGTAGATTTTCAATGAGTAGTGTGGCTCATGTAAATGAAGAAAATAGAGAGTTGGTTTGTGATGTTCAAAGGTTGGCCCGACTAGGTGTTCAACTAGTGAATTCCACCAAGGGTGGTGTCATGGTCCATAATGGTTCCGAATCGTCCTTTAATTTGTGATGGATGTGAAGTCTAAACAGGGTCTTGATCTTATCTTGGTGGAGTAGAAAAAGTCGGTACTTGAGAAGTTAATTGAGGCTTTCTCCCAAGGGGGAGATGGGATACTAAGGTATCAATGTAGGTTATGTATTTGTAACGACTCAGAAAATGGTAGAATGAACTAGAGCCTAATCGTGAGGGTCAACGTCAAGGTATGTATTAGACTCCATAGTTGAAAGACCTTTTTAGGTTTGTATTGAGGGTTGCAAGCGCAAGTGCCAAGCCAAGGGGGCAAGGCTTAAGACAAAGGCCAAGGTTGCTCAACCTTGGCCAAGCACTGCCCCAAGTCCACGAGCCACTTCATGGCCAGTGGTCTTGACCACGGTCCGTAGAAGTGTCCGTGAAGAAGACTTAGCTTAGTGGGAGGCAAGGCCTTGAGGCCAAGCTATTACCCCAAGTCCACGAGCCACTTCATGACCAGTGGTCTTGACCACGGTCCGTAGAAGTGGTCGTGAAGATGCCTTAGCATCTAGGGGATTAACAAGGTGGAGAGGCACCTTGGTAAAGGGACCACAGGAACCACCACGAGCCGTGGTGCCCCTCACGACCCGTGAAGATGGGTGTGGTTCCTGATGGGGCTGCCCAAGTTGGGGTTTTTTTTAGGTAATTTCGTTTTAAGTTATTATTAAGTGGGGTTGATTTTAAATGGTTTATATCATAAATATATATGGTTTTAAGTCTTTAAACACTTAATTTACTCCTTTATTCAAAATACCCAAATCAAAACCCCAAAGTTCTTCTTCTCCCAAAATTCTCTCTCTAACTCAAGGAAGAAGATGGGAGCTATTGAAGCTAGGGTTTGTGGATTCAAGGTGTTTCTTCCTCAAATATCGTGGGGAATCAATAACAAGGTATGTTAGTCTTTATCCTTGTCTAACTTTTCATTGAAGGAGCCAATTCAAAGGTGATTTCAAGTTATGAAAAACCTTGGGTTTTATTCAATCTCATGGGTTCTTTCACCAAACATTTTCAAATGGTTATTAATGACATATTATGATTGTATTAGTGTTTAATTGGTGATTTATGATGGAAATACTCTATGAACCCATGAATTCTCTCAATTTCTAAATTGTGCCTTTATGAAGTGGGTTTGATGACTATGAAAGCTTATGAATGGAATATGTTTAAATTGCTTTGGGTTATAGAATTGTATCATTATCTATGCCTTATGTAACACCCCGTATCCGAAAATAGAGATTTCAAATTTCTGGTGTTACAGGTGGCACTCACGGACACCATTCACGGACCGTAGACAACCTCACGGTCCATCCTGCAGGTCCGTGGTTCGTGACAAAAAACTTCCCCAGAACTCAGTCAGAAAATTTGGCTAAGTCCCGACTCACGGACAGACTCACGGTTGGTAGATCAGACCACGGTCCGTGGTCTGTGTCCGTGGATCGAGACTTCCCTTACCCAACCTCTGACACAAACTATGGTCGACCACCACGGACCGTCATTCAATCCATGGTCCGTAGATCTGATCGTAGATGAGGGTCAGCAACCAGTTAGCTGAAAAATATTGATGGGTCAACTTCAGATGGTCATAACTCTTAGCAAAAAATGAATTATGTGTACCATGACCTGTGGTTAGATAGATAATTGAATTATCTTTCCAACTCCACCGAGTTTGCTAAATTCCAACCTCCGAGTAAAAAGTTATGCCCGTTTTAGTGAAGCCCTGTCGGGCAGCCTCGACCTACGGACCCAATCGACGGACCGTCGATTGATTGACGGACCGTAGGTCCATTCCGTCAGTCACTCCGACAACAGTTAATTCAGGGGTCTTTTGGTCTTTTACTATTTCATTTAACCCCTTAGATACGTCGTTTAAACCCTAAATCATGAGGTTTTAATCAGTTTAAGCCTAGAAACATAACTAGAACTTATCCAAGTCAATTCATTAATCAAAATCTTAGAAAATTAGAATCAAGAGAGAAGAAAAAGGTCAAGAACCCTAGTTCAAGAACGCAGCAAGGTTCCATCAGTTCCAGTCCCGAAATCAAAGGATTTCTTCGTGGAATTCGTCACCAGGTATGTGGGATTTCACTAGTGGGTTCCTTTCGCCCATTAGGTCCCTAGAATTCAGTCAGATTCTTGATTCCATGATTATGAACAGACCTAGGGTTTCTAGAATTATAGCAGATCATCATGAATTAGTTATTTAAATGTTCCAAATCAGATTATCATGTTATTGCTCAGTTTATCGCATGAATTTCAGAACCCTAGCTATGTATTTCTTTAGTTCTTGAATTACACATGCTAGGTCAGATATTTCAGTATTCAGTTTTACATGCCTCAGTTTATGAATGCATCATTATCAGATTAATTGTTGCATTCTCAGTTTGCATGTTCAGTTTCGAGCTATCCAGTATTTACAGAAATTCAGTCATAACCAGTTAACCACTTAATTCATTGGGAGTAGCATAATACCGAGTTGGACTAGGGTTTCAGCGTACCCATATAGTCCCAGAACTACGAGCCACGTAGGTGTAAGTCCCCTCTGTGGGCAACATCAGTTTAGTGATCACGCCAGCATGCCTCTATACCTCTGGCAGGGTATATTGGGTCCTCTCGATGGGGCGTATACATCGGACTCCACATTTAGCTCATGTGGTTTTATGTCGGTTATTAGTAGCTCCCACAGTTCAGTCAGACTCTATTGCATTGACCATATTTCAGTACAGTCAGTATTCAGTCTCAGCATGTTATAAATTTGGTCATTGCATCAGTTAGCTTAGTATTCAGTATTTTCAGTATATATATCATGTTCAGATTATTTCATTGCTTTATTGCTTTGTTCAGTTATATGTTATTTCAGCTTTACTCTATCTTGCATGCTCAGTACCCTTCAAGTACTGACGCATACGTGCGCTACATCTTCTAGTGTTGTGGGTTCAGGTTCTCCGCATCTAGATCACCCTTAGATCAATTCCCGATCTTCAGTTCAACAGCATCAGTGGTGAGTCCTCATTCTTCGAGGACTAGTGACATGTTTATCTTTATCACTTTTGGTCATTAGTTTCAGTTTTTCTAGATATAGTTGGGGCATGTCCCAATATTTCAAGTCAGTTTAGAGGCTTAATTTAGACATAGTTAGATTCAGCTTAGTGTTGAGTTAATATCATCTTTGTATTAAACTCATCAGTTTTCATATATCTCAGTTATAGTATATGGGTATTCCCTATTTTTTAGATTTATTTATGATTTAGCTTCCGCACAGTTTCTATTATTCAGATTATATTTAGTATGCTCATGATCATGCCAGCAGGGTTAGCTTGGGATCACTTGTGGTCCTAGGTCCCGTGTCCGCGTCTCGGGGGTAGCTCGGGGCGTGACAAACTTGGTATCAGAGCATTAGGTTTAGTTGTCCTAGGATGTCTGAAAAGCCGCACTAAGTAGAGTCCTTTTCATGGGTGTGAAATGCAACACATTTAATGAGAGGGAGGCTACAAAGTGATTTTAGGAAAAGTTCAGTTTCTTGTTACTCTTATCGTGCGTAAGGTATGATCTAATTCTATTCTAACTCGACGTTTTACATTTCAATGATCATGCCTCCCCGTAGAGCTAACACTAGGAATGCGAATGCCAGGAATGCTAACATAGTTCCTCTAGTCCCAGATCAGGGAGTTTTGAATGCAGAGTTTCAAAACACTATTCAACCTTTCGCTCAAAGTATGAATAATCAGAACAATCAGCAGGTTGAGAGAGATAAGCTTATGGAAATTGCTAAGGTAACCAAGAAAGCTAGAACAGGGAACTATGAGTACTCTCAACAGAAATCGGGTGGTGGAAATCACTCACAGTTTCGACAAGATCAAAATAGTAGGGCACCAGGCTCTAAGTCTCAGGGAAGTGTTTCAGGAAATAGGACCTACCCAACTTGTCCAAAGTGTGGTAAGAACCATCCAAGCGAGTGTCTTGCAGGCAAGGAAGGATGTTTTGGGTGTGGCCAGTCTGGTCATAGGGTGAAGAATTCCGTTTTGCCAGGAAGGGGCAATAAGGTAACAATACTAGGGCTTAGTCTACAACTCTAACAGTACCGACAGGTCGCCCAACTCAGCAGGGTAACTCTTCTGGTACAGGTGGCGGACAACGCCGAAACTAGCTCTATGCTCTCCAAGCTCACCAGGACCAGGAAGATTCTCCTGATGTAATCACTGGTACGTTTTGAGTCCTTCTTTAGATGTTTTTGTAGTGTTAGATCCAAGGGATACTCTTACCTTTGTAACTCTCTTTATAGCAGTAATCTTAGGAGTTAGTCTAGAAACTCCTTTAGAACCCTTCTTAGTCTCTACCCTAGTTGGTGAACTAGTTATATCTAGACGGGTATACAGAAATTGCCCTGTCACAGTCTCTCAGAAAGTCACCTCAGCAGATCTTGTAGAGTTAGAAATGGTAGATTTCGATATAATTCTAGGCATGGATTGGTCTCAGTTCTGTCATACCTCAGTCGATTGTAGAATTTGGGTTGTTCAGTTCCAATTTCCAAACGAGCCAGTCTTAGAATAGAAGGGTAGTAGCTCAGTACCTATATGTTGATTATCTCTTACCTTAAGGCCAGAAAGAGGTGAATCTAGAGGGTGGTGTAGCACATATTGAGGAAAAAAAAGACGGAAGTAGAAAAAGATGTTCATCGTCTTGCTTTCTTAGGAGTTAGTCTTACTAACACATCAGATGGTGGTGTGATAGTCCTGAATAGATCAGAATCTTCTTTGGTAGTGAAAGTTAAGGAAAAGCAAGACAGTGATCCAATATTGCTAGAGCTTAAGGGTGCAGTCCAGAAGCAGACATTGGAGGTATTCTCCCAAGGAGAGATGGTGTGCTTCGCTATCAGGGTCGATTATGTGTTCCTAATGTGGGTGAGTTGAGACAACATATTCTTGCAGAAGCCCTTAACTCCAGATATTCTTTTCATCCAGGAGCAACTAAGATGTACCGCGATCTGTTGGAAATCTATTGGTGGAATGGTATGAAAAGAGATATAGCAGATTTTGTGGCTATGTACCCCAATTGCGAGCAAGTCAAGGTAGAACATCGTAAACCAGGAGCTATGATTCAAGAGATTGACATTCCTACTTGGAAGTGGGAAGTGATCAACATGGACTTCATCACAGGTTTACCTCGTACTCGCAGACAGCATGACTCCATTTGGGTGATTGTCAATAGGGTTACTAAGTCTTCTCGCTTTTTGGCGGTCAAGACTACAGATTCGGCGGAGGATTACGCCAAGCTTTACATTAATGAGATTGTGAGGTTGCATGGGGTTCCTTTGTCTATCATCTCAGATAGAGGTCCTTAGTTTACCTCTCATTTCTGGAAGTCATTTCAAAAGGGTCTTGGTACTCAAAGTTAACCTTTGCACAACATTTCATCCGCAGACGGATGGTCAGGCAAAGCGTACCATTCAGACCTTAGAGGACATGTTGAGAGCTTGTGTGATCGACTTCAAGGGTAATAGGGATGATCACCTTCCTCTGATTGAGTTCGCCTACAACAATAGTTACCATTCCACCATTCAGATGTCCCCTTATGAGGCATTGTATGGGCGTAGATGTAGATCTCCAATTGGTTGGTTTGAAGTTGGTGATGCAGCCTTGATAGGACCAAATTCAGTCCTTGATGCTATGGAAAAAGTGCAACTCATTACAGAGAGACTTAAGACTGCTCAGAGTCACCAGAAGTCTTATGCAGATGTGAGAAGAAGGGAACTAGAGTTCCAAGTTGATGATTGGGTTTTCCTGAAAGTGTCACCTACGAAAGGGGTGATGAGATTTGGCAACAAAAAGAAGCTGAGTCCCAGATATGTAGGCCCTTACCAGATCTTGAAAAGGATTGGTAAAGTGGCTTATGAGATAGAGTTGCCAGCAGACTTAGCAGTAGTACATCTAGTCTTTAACATCTCTCTTTTGAAGAAGTGTGTGGGTGATCCAGCATCCATAGTACCATTAGAGAGTGTGGCCGTGAAAGATAGCCTTTCATATGAGGATGTACCAGTTGAGATTCTTGATCGTCAGGTTAGAAGGTTGAGGAATAAAGAAGTCGCTTCAGTTAAGGTTTTGTGGAGGAGTCAGTCCGTAGAGGGAGCTACTTGGGAAGCAGAAGCAGCCATGAAGTCCAAGTATCCTCACCTCTTTCCTTCCGATTCTATTCCAGCTTGAGGTAATAGTTCCTCTTCAGTTTTTCAGTCATTCATGCGAAAATTCAGTCTTAGAATCATGTTCATTCAGTTTGTACTTGCATTTGCAGCATATTTGCATGTTCTTGGAACTCAGTTTAGTTAGAAATTCAGTTCTTAGTGTTTAGTGGTAGGGATTGCAGCCCTCTCCCTCTATTTCAGCTAGATTAGTCTTCATTCGAGGACGAATGGTCCTAAGAGGGAGATAATGTAACACCCCGTATCCAAAAATAGAGATTTCAGATTTCTGGTGTTACAGGTGGCACTCACGGACACCATCCATGGACCGTAGATGGACTCACGGTCTGTCCTGCAGGTCCGTGGTTTGTGACAGAAAACTTCCCCAGAACTCAGTCAGAAAATTTGGCTAAGTCCCAACTCACGGACAGACTCACGGTCCGTAGATCAGACCATGGTCCGTGGTCTGTGTCCGTTGATCGAGACTTCCCTTACCTAGCCTCTGACACAAACTACGGTCGACCAGCACGGAATGTCATTCAATCCACGGTCCGTAGGTCTGACTAATTTGAGGGTCAACAGCCAGTTAGCTGAAAAATATTAATGGGTCAACTTCAGATGGTCATAACTCTTAGCACAAAATGAATTATTTGTACCATGACATATGGTTAGATATATAATTGAATTATCTTTCCAACTCCACCAAGTTTGCTAAATTCCGACGTCCGAGTAAAAAGTTATGCCCATTTTAGTGAAGCCCTGTCGGGCAGACTCGACCTACGGACCCAATCGACGGACCGTCGATTGATTGACGGACCGTAGGTCCATTCCGTCAGTCACTCCGACAACAGTTAATTCAGGGGTCTTTTGGTCTTTTCCTATTTCATTTAACCCCTTAGATACGTCGTTTAAACCCTAAATCATGAGGTTTTAATCAGTTTAAGCCTAGAAACATAACTAGAACTTATCCAAGTCAATTCATTAATCAAAATCTTAGAAAATTAGAATCAGGAGAGGAGAAAAAGGTCAAGAACCCTAGTTCAAGAACGCAGCAAGGTTCCATCAGTTCCAGCCCCAAAATCAAAGGATTTCTCCGTGGAATTCATCACTAGGTATGTGGGATTTCACTAGTGGGTTCCTTTCGCCCATTAGGTCCTTAGAATTCAGTCAGATTCTTGATTCCATGATTATGATCAGACCTAGGGTTTCTAGAATTTCAACAGATCATCATGAATTAGTTATTTAAATGTTTCAAATCAGATTATCATGTTATTGCTCAGTTTCTTACATAAATTTTAGAACCCTAACTATGTATTTCATTAGTTCTTGAATTACACATGCTAGGTCAGATATTTCAGTTATTCAGATATACATGCTCCAGTTTTATGCCACATTATCAGTATATTTTAGCATAAACCCTATTTTGAGTTATAAATCATGAGAAGCTTTTCTTTAAGACAACACTTGAGTTTTAAACTGAGTTTTTGAGAAAGTTAAGATGAGTTTTGAGGAAGAGCTTCTAAAACATGATTAGTATGACAATTGAGTAGGTCATCAATGTATGAATAGTATGGTATCTAGATATACCATCAATGTTTATGCAGTATGACTTCCCGAGTCATCAATGATCGTAGTATAATATAATGTTGAATTGTTTTCGAAAAAGGGGGTTTTCAAGTATGAGTATCTACATGTCAGTATTTTGAGTTATTCAGTATTTCAGTCATAATATATTCAGTTATACATGCCTCAGTTTATGAATGCATCATTATCAGATTAATTGTTGCATTCTCAGTTTGCATGTTCAGTTTCGAGCTATCCAGTATTTACGAAAACTCAGTCATAATGTGTTAACCACTTAATCTATTGGGAGTAGCATATTACCGAGTTGGACTAGGGTTTCAACGTACCCATATAGTCCCATAACTACTAGCCACGTAGGTGTAAGTCCCCTATGTGGGCAACATCAGTTTAGTAATCACGCCAGTCATGCCTCTATAACTTTGGCCTGGTATATTGGGTCCTCTCGATGGGGCGTATACATCGGACTCCATATTTAGCTCATGTGGTTTTATGTCGGTTATTAGTAGCTCCCACAGTTCAGTCAGACTCTATTGCATTGACCATATTTCAGTACAGTCAGTATTCAGTTTCTTATAGGCCAAGATAAATTAGTAGAGTACACACGTGTGATGCACGTGCCTAAAACTAGTTATATTACAAATGAGGATGCTTAAATAATGTAAATATATGACAACCAAGAAGAAGGATGAGTTATCAGACTCAAACTTTTTTTACAAATGCATGAATTGAAACTGTTAAAATAATTGGCTAACAGAGATTTTCATTCATAACTAAAAGATATCATTACAAATCAAAAGAGTGTTGGACTAACTGCTGCCTTATACTATTCATATATCTTTCTACTCATACAAAATACAAAGCAAGAAAATCTAATTATTACATTGCAAAATGTCTATACTCTAAGAATACTGATTAAGAGTCTGTAGTACTGGTTTCCGCTTTGTCTTGTGTTGTCCTCTCAGATGAATATGCATTACAATCTCCCTCAGGACATTGTATGCACATAAGCTTTCTTGCTGGAATCTAATCTGGTTCCTTTCTCTCCAAATAATATAGACAATCATAACAAACACACTAGTCGCAATTTCAGCTCCTCGTATAGTCTTCTTTGCAATAGCACTGATCCAAGCTACCTGCGATCTCTAGTAAGAAATGAATCTCTGGAATCCCGGTCAATTGAATAGTCGACCTCATAAACTCATTGTCACCTGGCTGCCAAAGTAAAGATGATCAAAGGTTTCCTTAGTTGTACCACAAAACACACCATCAGGTGGCACTTGTATGCCAAACTTTTCAAGTCTTTCTACTGTTTCTAATCTTTTCTAAACAACAAACCACAAAAAGAATTTGAACCTAGGGTGTACTCCATATTGTAAACTAATGCTCTTCCATTAAACTCTTGGGAATATAGACATAAGATAGGTGTACATCTTCTTGGTAGAGAACTTCTTACCCTTCTGTGTCTTTGCAAACTCAGTCATCAAATTACCATGTCCAGCTTGACCTTTTAGTAATACATCTCTAGCCTTCATTATCTTTCTCACTACCCATGATGCAGAAGTTGGTATGATTACAGTTTCAAGCCCCTTATTCTTTCTGAAATGATTGTGTACCATTGGATCCATAGGCAATCTTTCTTTCTAGCTATATTCCACAATTGTTTGAGAATTGTTGCCTTATTCCACAACTTAAGGTTGGTGATATTAAGTCCACTTGCAGCATGTGGTTTGAAAATTGTTTCCTAGGAAACTAAGGCTTTCTTGGACATATTTACCGCCCATGTCGATAAGAAAGTCCTGCATATTTGTTCTATAGCCTTTATGACTTTCTTGGGGAGGAGGAAAACTTGTGCCCAATAGGCCTGAACCCCAAAAATCACTGATTTTATTAACTGAACTATACCAGCATAGGATAACAATTTAGTTGACCAACATGTTACTTTGACAATGATTTTTTCAATTAGTGGCATAAATTGATTCACCCTAAGCTCTTAGGATGCTAATGGTGCTCCTAAGTATCCGAAAGGCACAGTTCCCTCCGTGAAGCCTAGTTCCTTCAGCAACTCTTGTTTATTGTGGTATGCTACTCCAACTATGTACAAGGAGCTCTTGTCTACATTAGCTTGTAGTCCTAAAGCTCCAAAGAATCTCATGAATGATCCATGCAAAAACTTGACAAATATCATATCAGCCCTACAACACATTAATAAATCATCAGCAAAGCAAACATGTATACTTCCCAACCTTTTGCATCTAGGATGGAAATTAAAATTCCCATTCATTGTAAGTTGATAGAGTTCTCTTCCCAGGTATTCCATAGATAAGACAAAGAGGTAAGGGGACATAGGATTCCCTTGTCTTAATCCTCTTTTGTCGGGAAAAGGTTTCATCAGCCCTCCATTCAACAATAGAGAATAAGAACTTATGGACACACGCATGTCATGATCCATGTGTTACGCCCCGAGCCTACACCCTGGAGGGACTGGCACTCGAGAACCATTGCTAGCCCCAAGCGAACCCTTGGCCTGACTTACTACTTAGTGAAAGACTTTATTCAACGAATATAAGCTCATGAAATACTTAGAATGTTGTAAAGGAAACATTCACTAGCCAATAAGGCAATTCAAGTCTTATAACAAAACAAAACAGCTAAAATGAAATAAGACTAATGAACTAATAACGTCTAACTGTCTATGAATCATCTAATACTATGACGGATGTCAGGAAAAGACCCCCGATCATCCTAACAACTAAAATAAACACAGAAATAAAAGGGATCCTCTGGAAAGCAAGAAGGCTCACCAAAATACTCTGAGTGCTCGATTGGATCAACGAAGCGCTGGATGCTGATCCTGGTTACCTGTATCTGCATTTTAAAATAATGCAAGCCAAATGACATTAGTACATTGAATGTAAGAGAATGCGAGGGGAAAACTAAACATGACATAAGCTTGAACTGAATTCTAAAAGAAACACTTACCTCAACTTTACTCAACTCATGGATACTCAACTCAATGCAGAAATAAACAACAGTAAAAATGCAGTTTATATAAAGCATTTAAATAGCAGGTAGCAACTCAATGTATTGAAAAATATGATAACAACTCAATTTATATATAATAAAGTATAATATAATTTTGTGGGAGTTCCTCTAACCGACAACCATCACTATGAGCTATGTGATGATACATCGTCTCGCCTACACTGCCAGAACTGTCCTATAGCTTGTTGGAATATAGAACGCCTCAACTAAGTGGATCCACTTGTTTTTGCTAACAATCATTAAGGAATCATCTAAAAAGTATGACCCTTTCTACCCACGTTGGCTATATGGTTTATAGAGACTTGAGTTATTATGAACTCATCCCCATATCAGTGCTCAATACTACTCCCAAAATATACTAAGCTCATATGTTTAAAAACATAACTCTTTCTCTGTGGTTTGAGGTTATTACTCAAAAAATTATCTTTTAAAAGAGATGGAACTCAAAATTGTTCATGAAAACTCATTTGGAAATCGGTGTTTCCTCTTATCTTAAATGTGAAAACATTTACTCTTTGGGAATACTTAGTTCCCATTTATCATTTTGAAGAAATGAACTTGGCTCTACTCTTTCTCAAAATCAAGGCTTAAGTCTTTAAATCAAGTTTAAAACGATTGCGAAAGACTTTTGAAAGACTCTAAGAACTCTCCTGACTTGACTCTTAGCTCTACCTTGAATTTGAATTATGGATTCAAGGGTTATGATCTCATTTTATGGATGATCTCTCGATGTTTAAATGTACCTTAGAGTGTAGTAAACAACTAGAAAACATAGGTATGATTTGAGGGAACTCAAATGGAAGAAGTGGGAAAGGGTAGAGGACCTAGCGACCCTGGCGTATTGAGTGGCACAGGGCGCCAGACCTCATACTACAGAACCTGGGTTGGGGCACACTGAGTGGCGTGGCGCCCCAGAGCCCCAACTATAGACTTCACTTGCTGGCGCACTGAGTAGTGCAGTGCGCCTGCCCTCTGCCCTCTGCCCAGAAAATCCCTGAATTTTCTTGTTCGTTTTTCAGCCTAACCATCTAGATTTGATTGGTTTCTTGCCCAAACACTTAGATTCGAATACCCAACCAAAGAATAAAATAATCTACTAAAAAACAACCTTAAATCTCATCAAATCATCTAAAGAACTCCTCCAAAACTCAACAATCAAGATCCCAATAGAAACTTCAACAAAATCCATCAAGAACTCAATTACTCTACTTTCATGAACATAAATACGTTGAATTAAACATGATTGGCGCATGGGTGAATTAACCCACCGCTATGTGATCTCACATACCTCGTAGGGATTAATCCTTGGCGAAATCCGCAAGCAAAACTCAAGAGCGCGACAAACTTTGTCTCTTTCTCCTCTTTTCTCCTCTTTTCTCCTCTTTTCTCTTCTCTCAAAACCCTTACGTAACTTTGTGAAGCGTTAACTGAAATAAATCAGTTTAGACCCCAATTTAATTACTAAAAATGAATTAATCTAATTGGTTAATGAAAAGACCAAAATACCCTTCTAAAATCCGGGTGACTTTCCTTATTTAGACAGCCCGACTTCAAACGGGCATATCTCCCTCATACGAACTCGAAAATTAACAAACTTGGTGGCGTTGGAAAGATAATCCAAAGACCTTTCATTTGATATCTTGTATCTCACCTAAATCATTTTGCTGAGAGTTATGGTCGTTTGAAGTTGACCCAAAACTCATACTTAGCATAACTTGCCAAAATTTCCAAAAATAATTGGTTTCTTTCTAATTCTAGTTCTTTCAACTAGCGGGGTGTTACAATATCTCCTCCTTGGGAACATTCGTCCTCGAATGAGATTACTCTTAGTAGGCTAAAGGTGTAACATCTAACATCCAGCTCAAACACCCAACAAGCAAAATATAAATACAACAGGCCAACTTAAAATAGATGCCAAGGAACGGATTAGTACCTTAATTTGGATTTCTCTGGACTCGAACAGATGTGGGTACCTCTTCTTCATGTCCTCCTCAATTTTCCTGTTAAAAAGAAGATCTCTCTTCTTTTTCACCCCTAACCACAACTCACTCGCTGATTCTTTAACATCCATTTTCTATTTTAAAGCAAACACTTATAAAACTAGAAAACTTTTTCCCAGCTTCCCAAGTAGCTTCCTCAATAAACTGATTTCTCCACAGAACTTTGACCGATGCTACTTCCTTGGTCCTCAACTTGCGAACTTGACGATCTAGAATCTGAACAAGAATCTCCTCATAAGATAAGCTATCCTTAATATCAATATCTTCAGTAGGTATGATAAGTGAAGGATCGCCCATACACTTCTTCAACATGGAAATGTGAAACATCGGATGAACCACTGCTAACTCTTGGGGTAGCTCTAACTTATAAACCACATTGCCAATCCTCTTGGATATCCTGTAAGGACTAATAGATCGGGGACTGAGCTTTACCTTTTTACCAAATCTCATAACACCCTTCATGGGTGAAACTTTCAAGTAGACCAAATCATCTACTTCAAACTCTAAGTCTCTTCTCCTAACCTCTGTATAGGATTTCTGACGACTCTGCGTTGTTTTTAATCTCTCTTGAATAACCTTCACTTTCTCCATATCTTGATGAACTAAATCTGGTCCTATCAACCCAGCTTCACCAATTTCAAACCATCCAATAGGAGATCTGCATCGCCTCCCATAAAGAGCCTCATATAGAGCCATTTGGATGCTAGAATAGTAACTATTGTTTTAAGCAAACTCAATGAGAGGTAGGTTATCATCCCAATTACCTTTGAAATCAATCACACAAGACCTTAACATATCTTCTAAAGTCTGAATAGTGCACTCTACTTGACCATCAGTCTGAGGATGAAAAGCAGTACTCAAGTTCACCATCGAACCCAAACCTTTTTGGAATGACTTCCGAAATTACGCAGTAAATTGTGCACCTCTATCCGAAATAATGGACACCAAAACTCCATGAAGTCTAACTACCTCTTGAATATACAACTTAGCATAATCTTCTGCTGAATGAGTTGTCTTTACCAGTAAGAAATGGGCAAAATTAGTCATTCGATCTACAATCACCCATATCGAATCATGTTGTCTGCGAGACCATGGTAAACCTATAATAAAATCCATATCGATCATCTCCCACTTCCATTCTGGAAGATCTATATCCTGAGCCATACCACCGGTCCTCTAGTGCTCTACCTTCACTTGTTGGCAATTCGAACACTTAGCAACAAACTTTGTTATGCCCTTTTTCATACTACTCCA
Organism: Solanum stenotomum; assembly: GCF_019186545.1. Taxonomy (NCBI): domain Eukaryota; kingdom Viridiplantae; phylum Streptophyta; class Magnoliopsida; order Solanales; family Solanaceae; genus Solanum; species Solanum stenotomum. The sequence continues at coordinate 17,260,985 of NC_064288.1, forward strand.
CCAATAAACCTCTTTCAAATCACGATACATCTTTGTGGAACCTGGATGGATAGAATATGTCACGCCCCAAACTAGGGGAGGCGTGACTGGCACTCGATACCTTATGCGATCGATTTAGTGATTGAAACATACCAACTAACTCAACTATGGGCCTAGAAGGTTAGGCAGCATAACATCTAAAATTCTATGACTGGACCATCAAGGTCATAACCTGAATATCAACAAGTCATATAGATGAAGGTAGACAAGCCGAAGATAATAAAGTACTAGCTAGCCGACAAGGTTGCAAATGAAGATATACATATGTACATACATATATATACATGCAAAGCCTATGGGGTTGGAGACTAGAATCTACAGAAAGAAACCTAGAATATCGTGTCCACAATAGCCTCTAAGAGTGTCATAAGCACTGGTTGGGACAAGGCCCCGATTATACACAAACTATACAATAAAAGTAACATTCTATGAAAGCTCCAGGAAGAGGTGGAGCTTACCAAATCACAATTGTACCATAAATCCTAGCAGAGGAGTCAATCAGAATCCCTACCTGGACCTGCACGCACGAAACAAAAATGTAGCGTCCCAGGCAATGGGATGTCAGTACGAATAAAAATGTACTGGTATGTAAGGCAGAAATTAGAATCATAAATATTTGCTGTAAAAAGGGTAAAAAAGATACCACCTGAAACAGAAACTATGATAACCTCTGATGAGTCCACAAATTGGACTCATTTAGGGCTTTATTTTGATAAAAATAGTGTCCTCGAATGCTTATTTTGTCTAAATATCTAATGAAAACTCTTAAGTTTTAGGTATTTGAAGTTTTAGTGAAAGCATGGATACTTAGGCGCAAAAAGGAACAAAAGGGCTGAAAAGAACGAAGAAGCTGAAGCCCGAGAATCACCAAGCACACTTGGCTATTTGCCGAAGGAATTTACTCCGCCATTTGTTCCAGTACGCGAAGCCTTGAATGAGAAGGATCAACAAGGCGAAGAACGAAGTAGTCGGCACTTTGCCGAATAGTTTCGCGAAGCAGTACTATACTGCCCAATGGTCCAGAATGTGAAGATGCTGAAGGCAAGCACGAAACGGCGATGAGACAGATGAAGGGCTAGTCGCCGAAGTCATTCGGCGATATCGACTAATTTCGCAGAAAGATCCGCCAGCGCTATTTTCTGAAGTCTATAAATACTGAACTTGTTATTAATTTTAAAGAGTCAAACATTTATTTTACTTTTCAGAATAGAATAGTACTTTTTTGGATATTTTTCTCTCAAGTTTGGAGAGGGTTTTTGGGAGACTTGAAGAAATAAGGATTTGATCTTCCCCAAGTTGGAAGTGGGTCTTCTCCATTCTTCTTCCTTTGCTTAAATCAAGGTTTAATTTCTTATACCCATTTGATTTTTCTATCATTTTAGGTGTATTTTGTTGTTTCTTGATGTGTGGCTAAAAACCCCATTCTTGGGGTGTGATTTAGCAAATATATGTTGATATTATTGTTGGGTCTTGCTTGTTGATAGGTTAGATGTAGTTTAATGGTGATTTCACCTAGTGGTTGTCATTTAATCTAAAGGGTTTGTAGTTGCAAATACAAAGCCACCCATGTGTTTTTGGCTTGCCCGAGAGAGAGGTCGCAAAACCAAGACCACTAGACTGATGGCCTAAGGAGTAGGTTGACATGAGGTTCAGCCCGAGAGGGTGAGCTCTAGTCCCATATCCTAACACTCAGCTCGAGAGAGTGAGTAGGGTAACGCATAGGCTGGTCTTCATGCGGAAAATGGGTGTCCGGGAGAAATGCATTTGAAACGGGTTAAGTTTCCCAAGAGGAAACTTATTTTTATTTCAAGCTTAGCCTAGTCACTATTATCTTACAAATTTCCTTTCAAAAACATGTACCTAACTACTTATCTCAACTTGTATTGCGGTCACACCCCAAGAACATTTCCCCATATTTGATTTTCTTGTTAATTTTTGCTATTTTTACTAATTGTGACAAAACCCCCAAATCATTATTTGACACTTTTGTGTCACCCCCTTTTATTTACTATATTTTTACTCGTTAATATCTTTAGCTACGACTAGTTAGAGCTTAATTTTACTTTTCTGTTAATTCTCAAAACCACTCCCTTGGGACACGACCCAAACCTTTAGTTGGGTTACTATACTATCGACGATCGTAGACACTCATATCGTAGGTTAGTGTCGTTGGTCACGATAAACATCACCCTCCATGGCTAACATCCAGCCTTATATAAATTAAGTGTGCATGGTATGATCGCATAGTCATGTGTTGTGAATACATATATATAGATGAAAATGCATGTCATACCCAACCAAGTGCTAGCAATGATGGTGCCTTTCGGTAGCGAACCGGCATCATATTTGCCAACTTGTGGCAATCTGTGTCTCATACGTATAAATATAGGCAATAGGCCCCATACCTTCTGATTATAGCTCGAGAGTAGAATGCATAGCATGTCATGTCATGGATTCGTAATGCATTAGTGTTACCTGAATCATGTTGCCAATCTTGGCCCATTGATACAATTGTTCTCATAATCTCGTAATCACTTTTGTATCACACGTAAATGTTTCGTAGAACCTAATATACCTGTAGATTAAACTAGAACACTTAACTTGGATTTATAAATGTAACTTAAACCTAAGGATGTTCATAAAGAGCTTAAAGTTATTCACTTAGTATCTATATATGTTTCCTTAGTAGTTTGTAAAAGAAAGTATTTTAGAAAAACACGTCCTTTAGTAGTTTAGACAAACGATTTACATTTAAGAGTTCTGGAGATCGACATATTATTTGGAAGTTTTTCAAAAATATAAATTAGCGAGAAATGAGGATTGATTTCAAATTCATATTGTTGAGTCCTAATCTTTTAAAGTTACTACACCTAAAGAAGAATCATAATTTGTACACATGGACCTACAGTCAAGAGAATCACCAAAATGACGTAAAGACGCCGAATACCCAATCTAACCGAATGAGTGGAATAGCAACATAATGGATTCACAGAAATACGCCAGCTACAATCTCAATGCCTTTCACAAAAGGTCTTTCTAGCAATGGAGTAGTAAAACAATATTTGACGATTTGGAATTCCAAAATTCGTGCTCAAAGGGAGTACAATGCTTAGCCTTAACATACCTCAATTCTGGGTCTTGTTGTATTAATATGGATTGTACCCCTTCCTTATAGTATTTAATCTACATAAAATCATGTCACACAACCATTACATGCAAAATGTTAACACGTCAGGGTCAAAGTAGCAATATAGAGCTTACTACCAGAGTGATTAGCTCGCCAGACCCTTTTTAAAAGTATGCTTTATTACCTTTTCTTCTCCATATTACAGCCCCAAATTAATGACGTAACATATATTTTTGCAGTAGCTATTTACAAGTGGAGGCCTACGCAATAGTCAACAACAACCAAATAGAGTATGCCTGCACAATAATAAGAACTCGGCGTATCGCCCCATCCCTCCTTTTCAACCACAAAATGACCACAACCAAATCCAAACCATGAGTCTTCAAACCATTAAAGACAGAAAAAATATGTGTAATACAGTCCTATAATTGTTCAATATAATCATAATAACTCGAACTTACGGCTTCCAATCACCATCTTGTGAGTTCGTCCAATAATTACGTTTGGAATCATGTCTTTCTCTTCATAAGCAATAAGAGAATAAAAGGGAAGAACCTTAACTTAAAATTGATGGAGCTTATAGTGTTTTAGCATGTCTCCTCAATTACAAAGAGTCTCCTCAAACACAAGATGTTGAACTAAGAAGAAGTCATTTGAAAATTGAAATCCAATAATAGAACCAATGTTACACTTATTTATCTTACAATTAATTACCTATCTATACTTTTTCTTCTCTTCCAGACTCATATCAACAACAACCACACACAAACAAATCATTTCTGAAAATTCCAGCAACAACAACATCAGAAAATACTTCAAAATCAGCCCAACATCACAGAACTATCCAAATACGATTTTCCAGCCGTCTATTTGTGTTCTTGCTTATATAGCATAGCTATAACTTGGACTCACTCAATAAAATGAAGGGTGAGAATTATTACCTCCAAATAGCAGCAACACCACCTAAAAATGAGACTCCTTCACCCCGAAGAATCCTTCAAATCACAACCAACGTGGAGGAAAGAAGTAACACAATCTCTATGAACATTCCGAGGGTGAAACCACGTTCAAATCTTGTAGATATTTTCTTGGATGATAGGGGAACCTTTAGAGAGGATTTAGGATTGTTTTCTTCTTATTTGGTTGAAAAAAATGAGTTAAAATGAAGGGAAAACAATCTTATAAAGCCAAACCGACATAGGAGCGAGGGACCCACCTTCATATGCCCACTTGTGTAGTCTCACTAAACTCTAAATATCTCTCAATTCTGAAGTCATATGGACAAATGGCTTAGTGTGTTGGAAAGTAGACTCATAGACCTTCGATTTGGTATATTGGGGTTCTTCTAAGCTTTATAGATTGGGATAAAAGCTCCGAGACATTTAACCCAAATTTCAGAAAATTTATCAAAGAAACTTACTCTTAACTTTTGTCAACTTTTATTTCCCAACTTGCTTGACTTAAAAACTTAACTTACGATTATTGGGCAACTATATCACCTTATAAAACCTCCTTCATATCATATAAAACACTCTTTGTCTTACCCTAAAGGTACTGGTTAACTTAAAACTTCCGCACGTACGGGGTGTTAGAAGAGACATTCTTTAACTCGAACTTGTTTAAGGGCATCCTTGACCCATAACGTTAGTCTAATTCTTTCATTTTTACCACCCATCTGCAAACTTATTATTCTAACATGATACACCAAGTCATATAAACCTCATACAGTCGTGCAATGATATGCATATTATGTGAAAGAACCACGGGGTCTTACAGAATATCTGGAGCTATGAGCTTCGTCCATGATCCTCTTGAAGTTCATCAACCCTTGGCACACACAATCTACCTTGATACCTCAATACACCATCTCCCCATTGTTTAAAAGCCATCACTTTGTGCTTATGAACATATGCCTTCAATTCAAGCAAAATAGTATCTTGGTCTTGTTTCTCTTTAACTTCAGACACTAGTGATGATTCAAGCCCATTCATCACGACCACTCCTCCTTCATTTGAATCCATTAAACGAACTCCTAATCATGCAAGTCTATGCACATCTTTTGCTAACTCTTTCTTATCTTCCTCGAAATGGGTAGTACTACCGATTGACAATCTACTCAAGGCATCAACAGCAACATTAGCCTTACCTGGGTGATAGAGAATACTCATGTCATAATCCTTGAGTAACTCTAACCACCTTCTCTGTCTGAGATTAAGCTCTTTCTAACTAAACACATATTGAAGACTCTTGTGATTGGTGAACACATCTACATGAACACCATAAAGATAGTGATGCCATATTTTCAAAGAAAATACTATGGCAACCAACTCTAGATCATGGGTTGAGTAATTCTTCTCGTGAATCTTAAGTTGTCTGGAGGCATAAGCTATAACCTTCCCATTCTGCATTAACACACAATCCAAATCGACTCTGGACACATCACAATAAACCACAAAGCCTGGCGTACCCTCTGGTAATGTCAATACTGGGCAGTAGTCAACTACTTTATCAATTCCTGAAAGTTTTTCTCACAAGCTTCAGACCATTGAAACTTAATTGTTTTCTAAGTCAACTTAGTCAAATGAGATGAAATAGATGAGAACCCCTCGATAAACCTTCTATAATAGCTAGCCAATCCCAAGTAACTCTTAATATCAGTTGGAGATGTGGTCTAGGAAAATTCTGCACTGCCTCGATCTTTTGATTATCAACTCTAATTCTATCACCGGAAACAATATGGCCTAAGAATGCCACAGACTCAAGCTAAAATTCACACTTAGAAAACTTAGCATATAACTCCTTATCCTTGAGAGTTTGGAGAACTATTCTGAGATGACTAGCATGATCTTCCTCACTCTTCGAATAGATTAGAATGTCATCAATGAATACAATAACAAACATATCTAAATAAGGCTTGAATACTCTGTTCATAAGGTACATGAATGTTGTAGGAGCATTGGTCAAACAAAAGGACATAACTAGGAACTCGTAATGACCATAGCGGGACCTGAAAGCTGGCTTAGGGATATCACTTTCTCTTACTTTCAACTGATGATAGCCAGATCTGAAGTCTATCTTAGAAAAACAAGTGGCACCCTGAAGTTGATTGAAAAGATCATCAATTCTTGGAAGAGGATACTTATTCTTAATAGACGGTAATCTATACACATTCTAAGAGAACCATCTTTCTTCGTCACGAATAAGATCAGAGCGCCCCAAGGTGAGACACTTGGTCGAATAAAGCCTTTCTCTAGGAGATCTTTCAACTGCTCTTTTAACTCTTTCAACTCTGCTGGAGCCATTCTATATGGCAGAATAGAGATATGATGAGTATTGGGAAGAATATCTATACCGAAGTCTATTTCTCTCTTAGGAGGAACTCCGGGAAGATCATCTGGGAAGACCTATGGAAACTCACTAACAACTGAAACTGATTGAATAGTAGGTGTCTCAAAACTAGAGTCATTGACTTGGACTAAGTGATAGACACAAACCTTGGAAACTAACCTTCTCGCCTTAATGTACGAAATGAAATGACCCTTAGGCACTGCTGAACTACTTTTTCACTCTAAAACTGGCTCATTAGGAAACTGGAACTTAACAACTCAAGTTCTACAATCGACTGAGGCATAACAAGCATGAAGCCAGTCCATACCTAGTATGACATCAAAATCTACTATATCTAACTCAACTATGTCAGCAATGGTGCTCTTGTGATTGATGGAAATTGTACAATCACGATAAACCCTCTCATCTAGAATAAACTCACCAACAGGTGTAGAAACACTGAAGGGCTCAAGAAGTTGCTCAGGAAGAATATCAAAATTCATCCCAATATAAGGAGTAACAAAAGATAGACTCACTCTTGGATCTAGCAAAGCATAAACATCAAAAGTAAAGACTTTGATCATACCAGTGACAACATCTGGCAAATTCTCTTGCTCTTGGCGACTAGTGATAGCAAATAGAGGGTTGGCTCCTCCACCAGTCCCCGAAGTAGCCCCTCTAGATGATAAAAAATTATGAAACCTTAATATTATATGTACTTAAAGATATAAAAATAATTGAATTAAGAAGAATCATATGGGAAAAAATATTTAATAACGAACCAGAAGATATATTGAACCAGCAATGGTATGAAATAGACTTACATGATTTAGACTACGAAAGAATAGAATGGTACGATTTATTAGAAATAAATTCAGATTAAAATGAATTACGAATATTTACAATATTGGATAGAATCTATGGAAGATATAAAACTATTAGAACAATTAATGAAGGAAAATTTATATATGTACCAAAGAACCGAAGATATGTTATATCTTGAATATATCATAAATAATATTAAAGAAATATTCAGATTAAAACAACTAT
>NC_064288.1:17274172-17401080 GCF_019186545.1 Solanum stenotomum
AGATGATAAAAAATTATGAAACCTTAATATTATATGTACTTAAAGATATAAAAATAATTGAATTAAGAAGAATCATATGGGAAAAAATATTTAATAACGAACCAGAAGATATATTGAACCAGCAATGGTATGAAATAGACTTACATGATTTAGACTACAAAAGAATAGAATGGTACGATTTATTAGAAATAAATTCAGATTAAAATGAATTACGAATATTTACAATATTGGATAGAATCTATGGAAGATATAAAACTATTAGAACAATTAATGAAGGAAAATTTATATATGTACCAAAGAACCGAAGATATGTTATATCTTGAATATATCATAAATAATATTAAAGAAATATTCAGATTAAAACAACTATCGAAAGAATATTACAATAAATATTATTACATTTTACCATGAATTTCACACTACCAAAAAATAACATTAAAGAGATATCAAGATTAAGACACCTAGCAAAAGAATATTATAATAAAATCTTTAAAATAAAATACTTAACTACCACACTACCATCTACCACACTACCACTTCTATGAATCCCCCAGCTACCAGTTCCGTTACGAAAAATGGTATCAGAGCTATGGATAATAAGAAACACGATAAGAAACATACAAGTAGAAAAGAAAATAATCCTCAAAGCCAAAACAAAATATCCCAAAATGTATAACAACCAAAAAACGAAACATACAACTTATATTTATAGAAAAGAAATCCTAAACCAAGTAGAAAAATAAAAAAATAGGAAATTGCGGTTTGGACGATTTCAATTGACGACAGCCACTTACAGACCGTGGATTAGCTAACGGTCTGTGGTTCTTGTCTATGGTTCAATAGTTGGCACAAAATTTTTGGTCTTCAATCGATGGTCCGCACCTACGGACTGTATGTTCATTCATGGTCCGTCATGTTCCTCCGTTGTTCAAGTAGTGAAACTTCAACTCTCTGAATCAAGCGGCGGATAGTGATCGACAGTCCGTCACTCAAGCTACGGGGCGTCATTTGCCTCCGTGATTCCACACTTAGTCAAACTTCCTTGAAAAGACACCTATGCCACTCAATCTACAGCTTGTCGACTGGATGATGGCCCATAGTTGGGCTCCATCAACTGCCACTTCTGCTACTTCAACTCTTTTCTCACTCAACCACTCCAAACCTATTTCTTGCAAAAATCACATCAAAACACCATCATATCTAATAACAAAATTCCCAAAACTCACACAAACTTCAAGTATAATGCATTAAAAACACCGTAAACTCACGATATATCAACACCCTCAACTTAAAATTATTGTTTGTCCTCAAGCGACACACTTAAACTCTAAACGACACTCTTGTACAAGCAAACACACAAACTCAAGTAATCATCTAGCTTTCTCTATAAACTCTTTGACTTAGTGCAACTATTCTCATTTAGACTCCATAAGCTAACTCATACATATCAAAACATGACATAGAAAGATCAATAGATATCACCACACACACATTCAACAATCACCAAAATACAAACTTTCCAACAATGTAACTAGTGCCCTTACCACAAAGAAATCCTTTTTATCTCACAAAATTTGATATGTTTAGCTTAAGGATTTAGTAAACACTCACAATCAAAAGTGAATTCAACTATAGTTAGTGCTCAATACCATAGGGTTGCCCTTATTTTCACTGCATTGACTTTCCTGACTAGTTAACCAGGATCACTATAGGGCTTTCTTAACTTGTAAAGTAGGCTGAGGGTCAGGTGTGGTACATTTGGATATTTTAGTGACTTTTCTGCCCTCCTTGACATTACGTTGGCCATTTACCTCTTTCCCCAACCAATTTCGACATCATTTTGTTTTTCTGCTCTTTTCCTTGACTTACTTCAGCACAAATGTGACTTTAACTTTTTCATTCTTCTTCTTCTTCTTTTTTTCTTATTCAGCATTATCACTCTTTTGTTTATTTTGGATTTATTCACACCCTTTACTTATCTTTTCATCTTTTCCTTCTTCTACAAACAACTCTTTTCATACCCTTTTATTTTAGTTCCCTTCCTTATAGCCACCCTCAACTTATATATTTTGCATGAGTTGAGGTACACGATGTCCTAAGTAGAACCAGGGCTGAGATTAAGGAAACTACTGAATTGGACACCCTCAACTTAGGCTTTTGACCTAAGTTAAGGTGCACAATGTACAAGGAGGGACCAGAGCCAAAACATATTTTAGGGAAGGTGAGTTAGGTGTATTGAAAGAAGTGGTATTCATAAGTCTCAAACATTTGGATCGAAGGGGGTATTTATTTCTTTTGGTTGGTTTCTTTTAGGCTTAAGTGGACTTATTATCAACAACAACTTATGATCATTTCTCAGTTTCTAGCCTAGATTATCTCAGCAGGACCAACGTGGCAAGTTCTAGATTGGCACTTACTATATGAATATGCAAAATCACACATGACACATCGTTCCATTATTGAATCACTGAAGTATCTAGTTCAAGTTATAGCGTAAGTCATTGTATCATATCGGTTCCTATCATGTTATATGAAGATCCAACACATTCAACTCATTAAGCCTACAAATATAGCATAATTTTCAAAGTTTTGGAAAGGTATCAATTTTCATCATGATTTCATTCTTTTAGTCTACTTCTACACTTATACAATCCTAAACCTGTCGGTTCAATAGAAATGTAAACAGTCCCTTGGGGAAAAAGAACACATGCAAGAAAACCCCAAGGGAGGGTTATGAGTTGGGCTACTTAGAGTTCACCCTACCATTCACAATCCATTTACTCCACCCCCACAAAAATATGGTGCAATTTTCCTTAATGCACAAAATGGAAAACAAAGGGTGAAGCAAACCTGTGGCGCATAAGTGCCGGAGACCATCAAGAAGCGGGTGCGTCCGATTTCTCAGAACCCGTTGGATCATCACGAGTGACGCCCTCATTAACGCCCTCAATAGTAGTAGGAGAACCATCAGTAGTGCCCCTTGAACCAGATGGACCAACGTCTATCTCACAAGCTCTCCGCTGTCATAGCTCCTCCTTGAAGAGAAACTGTCTTTAGGCTGCCTCCAACTGCTGTTTCTCTCTCTTTCTTTCCCGTCGGGCCTCATCAGCATCAGTACTGTGGTCAGAAGAGTGAGTGTGCTTCCCAACTACATGGGAAGGGTTAGGTTCAGTATCTCATCATCAAATAATGCGCTCAACACCACGTCATCGGCCTCTACCTCAGGTGTGGGCTCATGGAAAGCCTCAGCAGTAGCAAGAAGAGCATCAACCTCAGATCAGAGCCTAAACAACTCAGTCTGGAATGTGGACCACCTGGATCTTCGCATCCATTATCCTCTCCATGCGGGCCTCTGATTCCTCCACGAACCTCTGCATCCATGGTCTCTTATGTTGCAACAGTGTGGCCATCTGAGTCTCTAATTTCTGGACTCAGACCACAAGTATCAAAATGGACCCCGCAAGGGTAGTAGCTCGGAAGAGCTTGCAGCTTGACTAGTTGAGGTGGAAGGGGGATCCCGTACCTCGGCCGTAGTGGTAGGCATAGTAGCATCAGAAGCCTGATCTACCTAAAAAATGCTCAACATCTCTAACAAGATCGGCACCTAATGGAGGTACTAAAATTGGTGTACTTTTACGCGGAGCATCTGGGTTTGTATCATCCTAGATCAGCCCAACATCAATTGTTTTGGTCACCTCGACCAACCTATCATAGTGCTATATTGGCACAATATCCTCTCTGCACAGGCAAATGATCAAGCACTGAAAGGGCAAGGTGGTGGTCCACCGGAAAGCCCTCTCATGAATCTCTACAATAATAATCCTGGCAAAGTCAATCTCAAACTCTGCTAGTAGTGCAACAAGCATCACCGCGGTCCCAAGTAACAACATTGTCCGCTTGTGTGGGTGAAAACATATGTTGGATGATGGACCACCAAAATTTGGCCCCAAAACTCAAAGTTGCCTTTTGGATAGGCAACTGCATATTTTGCACCCACTTGATGCCTTCTCCCTCATCAGCAAAATGTTGAGTCATCCAACGCATTAGCGACTCCCTCTGATTGGAGTCTCGTAAAGCTCGACAATGTACTATCCACATGCAATAATCATACTTTACTGTATTAATAGGTTTAGCATGTGATGGGCCGTACAAAAAATGGCAAATGGTGGACTCTCAAATATCCACAGATAGACCCATCATCATAGTAGACAGTAGAGGTGGCTGAGTCAAAAGCTTGGCTTGTGGTGGTAAAATATTAGTCACCGTAGCCGCATAGGAAGCATATAATTCCCTCACCATCTCTTCGTTGTATCTGCCCGGGTTTTCTGCCATCCAATCACACCGATGTTGCTTGAAAAGTTCATAAATAGTGGGCACAATGTGGAGGCTCCCAGTCAACACGCGACACTCCTCAGTAATAGGACATGCAACCTTTCGGTGTTCATTGAGAGCCTTCCCGTCAAAGTAGATCTGAAACTGCCTTGTTACGCACCACCTGTTTAGCTCGGTAGATATGTGTACCGGCTCAACTCTAATACCAGGGGGTCATGAGCTTTAACCATGCTAGTGGTATCAAAGGTTGAAGCTGGTGTGCCGCTGGAACTTGAGGCGGATTACGACTTGAAGCCAGACTGCAACTCTCCTGCAGGCTGGCCCCCTTTTCAGACTGGAGGTAGTGATCTCAACCTCATCAACTAATGAGATGACCTGCCTAGACCTGTGCCTCATGGTAACATGGGTAGTGGGGTAGCCTCTGGTGGTCTCCGAGACACTCATTCCCACTAGTCTCATCGAACAGTCAGCGGGATGGTGCGATAGACTTGAACTTGCCTCTCCTCGAGTAGACGGGTGCTTGTTTTGGTGCCATTTAACCCGTGGAAGACTAGTTAGTAATCAAAGAACTCAAAAAGAACCAAGAAAAATTTTTAGAACAAGATTTAGACTTAGACAAATATAAAAAAAATTGAGGCAGTTGCTATTTTTGGTACCTACGTGGGTACCTATAGGCCATCGGTTGAACGATGGACCATTGGTCCCCTCCGTAGGTCACGAAGCCTAATTTTAAGTAACTGAAGTTGGAACCATGGTCATACAGAACGGTCCGTCGATTGATCAATGGACTGTAGTCCATGTCATGGTTCTCAACTGGGGCTACTGGGATATCACTTCAAACGACGGTCCTCAATCAACGAAATGTAGGTTGATACATGGTCTGTGGATCGAGGTCATCGATCAGTACTCCCGCATCTATGATGCACTTAGCAACATGCAACCATTATGGTATTTTTTTGTGATTTTTGCAGGAAATAGGTTTGGAGCAATTGAGTGAGAAAGAAGCTGAAGTAGAAGAAGTGGCAGTTGATGGCGCCCAACCATAAGTCGTCATCTAGTCGATGAGCCTTAGATTGAGTGGGGTAGGTGTGTATTCAAGGAAGTCTGACTAAGTGTGCGACCACAGAGGCAAATGACGCCCCGTAACTTGAGTGACGGACCGTCGATCAATGTCTGTATCAAACCTTCACACCAAACCTGGACCTTGCTTCTTGTAGGAGGGAGAGAGATAGAGAAGAAAAAGATTTTAGGAAAGATAGGGAAAAGAGAAAGGAAGAAAATCTGGGGGATTAAGTGAGGGATTCTAAGGGGGAAGGAAATGGAGTAATTAAAGGAGTCATTTGGTGAAATGGGGGGGTGGGAATCTGTATGTGTGGTTATTTGGAGAGTTGTAATGATTTGGGAAAAAAAAGGGAAATGGGGAATGTTTAAAAATGAAGAGTTTTAAAAGAAGAAGGGGTCCGGGTCTGGTCGACTGTAACCCTAAGTTTGATCCAAGAAATTCCGTTGACGGTTCGTGAGTCAGTCGTCGGTCCATCGATGGCCCCCATCTACGGTTCGTCGATTGAAAGACCGACCATAAATGGGGACCGTAGATGACTGCAGCAATACTTATTGTTGCCTCCCTGCACATGTAGCAAACATTAGAACTTCCTTTTTACATTTTCTAGACTCTATTTGGACACGGACCCTATTCTATCCTATTCTAGCCAATCTCTAAACACTAAAAGAAATACTACACTTCTAACTAAGAAAAGAAAGCAGACAATAAGTGAAACTAAACAAAAAAAATCCTAAGATTGGCTAGATATTACATCTTCGGTTACCTCCCAAATAGCGCTTGATTTAACGTTGCGGCACGACGCAGACACCTTGATTACTCAGACTTCATCAAGACCCCACTTCTCTATCACCTCATTGACATTCTTGGACTGCCCCAAGTAGATCTTTATCCGCTGACCGTTCATCTTGAACCTCATTCCCTCCTTATTCTTGAGTTCAACCACTCCATGTGGAAATACTTGAGTTACTTTGAAAGTCTTGGTCGACTTGGACTTGAGCTTGATAGGGAACAAATGCAACCTTGAGATAAACAAGAGTACCAAATCATCGAGAGAAAATTCTCATTTGTTGATCTCTTGATCATGGTACTTCTTCATCTTTTCCTTGTACAAGGACGAACTTTCATGTGCTTTTAGGCAAAACTCATCGAGCTCATTCATCTCATTCATTATTTGACTTGATGTGGTTTCCCCAATCCAAGTTTAGCTTCTTGAGTGTCCACATCACTTTGTGCTCTAACTCTACAGGTAAATGACAAGACTTCTCATATACAAGTTGGTATGGGGGCATACCTATGGGAGTTTTGAATGCAGTGTAATAAGCCCATAGAGCATCATCAAGCCTTCTTGACTAATCAGTTATGTTGGTATTCACACTCTTCACAAGGATTTTCTTTATCTCTCAATTTGACACTTCAACTTTCCCACTAGACTGCGGATGATAAGGAGTTTCTACACTATGATGAACACCATACTTCTCAAGCAACACCTTGAACAACTTATTACAAAAGTGAGAACCTCCATCGCTAATAATTGCCCTTGGTGTACCAAATCTGGAGACAATATTCTTTTTCAGGAATGCGGTGACACTCTTTCCTTCATTGTTTGAAAATGCAACTGCTTCCACCCATTTAGATACATTGTCAACTGCTACAAGAATATACTTCATCCCATTTGAACTCACAAGTGGACCCATGAAGTCAAGACCCCAAACATCAAATAGCTCAATCACCGATATCGGGTTCATTGGTAGTTCTTGCTTCGTTGAAATTCCTCCTTCTCGTTGACAGTGATCACAAGACTTGGTGAAATCATGAGCATCTTTGTGGATGGTAAGCCAGTAATACCCACACTGCAGAATTTTATAGGCAGTGCGGATACCACTATGGTGCCCACCGAATGGCAATGAATGACATGCCTCTAGTATGCTCATCATCTCAACCTCGGACACACAGCAACGAATAATCCTATCAGCGCAAACACGAAATAAGTAAGGCTCTTCCCAAAAAGAATTTCTTCACATCAGACATGAATTTTCTCCTTTGGAGAAATGACAGATCCAAAGGCACCAAATCACTTGCCAAGTAATTAGCAAAGTTTGCAAACCAAGGAATGAGGTAATAAGAAGCAACCAATACATGTTCATCAGGAAATGCATCATTGTCATGACCCAAGGCTAGTCCCTAGATGCGATACGGTGTACTCGACCCCGAAGGGTCTCATACAAGCCTCATAGCATTCATGAACATAAGAGTATAGGAAAATAAGGCAGAATTAAAACTTTTCTTTACAATAGAAATCTTTTTTCATAAACACAAGCGGAAGACTTTCTATACTATGTCTCAAACCATTTAATACTTTGAGTACAACTTTGGGACATAGCCCATACAAAGACTCTAAACATACAATGAAAGACAAAAAGAGAACATAGTGGGGTTTGTCCTCGAAGCTATGAGGACTCACCAAGTCTTCATCTCCAAGCTCCTTAGAAACCTATCCTTCAAGTATAGAACACCAAATCTCCACAACCCTACACTTTGGTAAAAATGGATTAGCACATAAAGTACTAAGTATGATAGCCATGCAAAAACCATGCTTAAAATGAACATTTTTCTTTGGAAATCATGCTTTTTGCCAATTTGAGAAAACCTTCAAGAAAATGAGTACAAGAGGCATAATATACAAACATAACCAACATATAAGTCATTTCATCACATTAGAACATAATCAACACATAAACCATTCCTTCACATTAAGCTTTAACCTCAAGTAACCCTCAAGCTATACTTTGTGCAATGCATGAATAGCGTTCCATACCACCATCTACACCAAGTACCACATCAAGACAACCAAAAGTGAACTTACCATTCATACTTTCCATCCTTACCCAATACTCATACATAAGAGACAAAAATATTTCATAAGTTATACCAACACATTAGGACCTACATCAAGGACAACCCTTAGTCAAACTTGTGCAATGCATAAGTAGCATCTCATACTACTACTCACAGTAAGTACTCCTTTGGATCCACCATAGACAAGACACATTCATATTCAATAAGTCATGACAAGTAAGTAACTCACAATACAATCCAAGTATAGCATGCAACATCTCATTTAAGCATATAAGTCAACATTCTTAGTTAGCTTCATTTAGAGCACCTTCATTCATTAGACATTAAACAAACATTCTCATTATATCATCATAAGATCCCATTCATTTCATTTAACATTATAAAGGAACACACCATAACCTCTCTCAAAGCCTACTTGTGCAATGCATGGATGGCATCCCATACTACCACCCACACTAAGTAGTGCATTCTTGAGAAGCCATAGTTCATTAACATTCTTTGTGGGGGTAAGCCTTAACCGACATAGACCATTTGAGTAATTCATGGAATCCCGGTGTCACCTTCACCGGATAAGAGATTCTTACTTGCCTAAGGTAGGACCATTACTTTTTAGCTTAGGTGGATACACTAGCTAATATCCTATGTGGGTACATAGTTATGGGATAGGGAGATTGCTGCTAGATACTCCGCCTCAACTAATGTGAAGGTATCCATCTCAAGAGATTGCTACTACAAACCCCGCTCAAACTCACGTGAGGGCTTCCATCTCAATCCATATCAACTCGGTGCTTAGCATTATTCCCCACGGAGTACTTGACATTCATTCCATTAGTTCATTATTATGGGATAAGAGATTGCTATTAGATACCCCACCTCATTCACGGTTTAGTATCCATCTCAAACCCATCATTCATTTATTGGATAACTTATAGATTCAAAGATGAGAATAGCCTTTCAACTAAGAATACCATGTTGTGAGAAAGTCCTTTCACAACATTTCATTATCATTCATTAGAGTACAATTGAGAATAGCCTTTCAATCAACCCATCATCATTAACATTACCACAGAAACTTCATTCATTCATTCTTCATGAGTGTGTGTATGTGAGAATAACCTTTCACAAATAGCCTCATCATTCATAGTTGTTAATTGAGAAATAACATTCAATCATAACACAATTACATTCTAAATATGATCATAACACTTTCATTGAGATCACACACATACGCTTCACATCATAATCATACATAATCCTTCATGAACTTGCCTTTCAAGACTATAATCCAACATAAATCCATAAATCTAAGATACTACAATAGATAAGTAAATTGACATGATTCAATCACTAATTCAATATAAACATAAACAATTCAATATACTTTCATGATCAATCGATTCCCAATCACAATTCACATCTTAAGAATTTGGGGTAAAACATAGGTTCAAGGGAGAAATCATCTTAATTCATCCTTATATACACAATTCTTTCATAATTTAATGTAATAAAGCCTTTGAAAATCGTTTGGAATCGAACCCATGCCAAGATTGAAAGCTAGGGTTTTAGGGGAACTTTGGATATTTGAAATCAACTTTGAAATTGGCTCCTTGAAAGAAACTAAGTCAAGGATGAATACTACCATACCTTTATATAGAAGAACTCTACGAAAAACACTTGAAAAGGTTGGAAACTTGACCTTCAAAGCTTGCTTCCTTCACCTCCCATGGAGGTTTCTAAAAAGAGAATGTTTGGAGGAGAGGGGACGTTTGTATTTTGGTTTTTGAAATAATGAGTTGAAAATAGAGTTTAATACTTTAAAAACCCTTAAAATATATTAATAAACCAATAACAACCGTCCCCCAACTTAAAAGACCTCAACATGAATTTACCAATTTAACCCTCACTTGGCAAAACCCTTGACAAAATTGCAGGTCTGACCGACGGACCCTCACCCATGGACCTTGGGTATGGTCAGGGACCGTGCTGTCATGTCGTGGTCAATGGCTGCAACTTGGTTTTGGGGGCCTTGACCTACGGAGGCCATCCACGGGGTGTGGATGGACCTACGAGGCGTAGGTCCCCTTCCGTAGGTCATAATACTTGGGCGAATTTTTGGTTTCTTGGGGTCTTGGGGGTTAGGCTTTAGGGTCCTTCTCAAGGACCCCTAGGGTGGTCCTTGGGGAGTCATACCCTGATGTTTAACCCCTAAATGCCTCAACCTAAGCTCGGGACAACACTCCACCACATGAAACCCCATTACAACTCAAACACACAATCGTTAGGCTCTAGTTTCACCTATTCATTTTACGGGTCGTTACATTATCCCCCACTTGGGAACATTCGTCCTCGGATGACACTTTAAACACATTAAGGGGTTAACAACTCAAGATTAGCATCCCATCATGCATGCAACATTATAAACAATGCACAAAACTTGGAGTAAACATCGACTCCACATCAATAAGCTCAATGCAACACAAGAAAGTAGGAACTACATCTATAAACTCCCTATTCATCATAACTTCAACATTTCTCATTTCATTGGAGGAACTACCTTATCCAACTCAAATCATGCTCATCATAACATCATTAAGAACATTATGCAATTTCTCCATAAAAGCACACTTAGGCATGTTCAACAATTCATCTCATGAAGCATATAGACAACTCATACTAAATGCACATCAACATGAGGAACATAAATCATAAAAACACATTTGCTCATTTAAACATGAATTCATCAAGAACATGCATAACATAAGGAGACCATGGAAACACATAGTCACACATGACTCCAAAACATGAAACAAGCTACAAGGAACCCTTGGTCTCAAGCTTGAATAAGAATAGAAGGGAAGAGATAAGGATATCAGAACTCTCAACAACCTTACTATTCAACATACTATCCCCCACTTAGGAGTAAACCCAACTAAGGCTAACATGAAAAACAGCATAGGAACCTCAATACAACATTCATAACCATAAGGAACTATCAACATACTGTTGCTTTTAAACTAAGAAGGTCCTCATTAAGCAACTCTTTGCTCACAAACAACCTTACCAACACCACTCAAGGTCTCATATGAGTCTACCACACCGGGTCTAAACTCCTTAAACTCACTACACCTCTTAAGGTGAGATTATCAAGAAAGCCTAACTTATGAACATCAAGGACACTCAATGACCTTACCATCTAAGCACATTATCCCCCACTTGGGGTAAACCTATACTAGCTCTTTTTTTTATTCTAAGGTTGGAGCAAAACATCACTAAACCTTCACACTCATCACACAAGATGATTCTAAACCAAGGTGAACTACACTTCTACTCCTCTCAAAGAACTCTACTCCCTCAACACCCACCTAGGCATTCCTAAAACACCACATTTCATCAACTCTTTCAACATACCTCAAAAATCATCATGACTAAGCCGGGTTCTACCATCAACTAGACATAACCATAAAGAAACCCATTCATAACATCACAATCTATCACCTCAAATCCATCAAGTCACATAGCCATAATTGGCATTACAACCAACCTTTCTCCCTCACTCCTTCTAGCATAAGCCTTTCAAGTGGTCATACTCTATAGACCATCGGGTAAGGAATAAGAGAGAGACATTATAGAGTTAAACTCTATGGCACGACTTGAAGAATGAAGAAGTGAGACTTTCCTAACATCTAATAGCATCCTATTCATAAATGTAGTGCGCTTCACACTATGGACAAGACTCTACTACATGTGGTTTGAGACATCCTAAAACGGTTCCAAAACCTTGTGCTCTGATAGCATGTTTGTCATGACCCAAGGCTAGCCCCTAGATGCGACACGACGTACTCGACCCTGAAGGGTCTCATACAAGCCTTATAGCATTCATGAACATAAGAGTATAGGAAAATAAGGTGGAATTAAAACTTTTCTTTACAATCGAAATTCGTTTTCATAAAAACAAGCGGAAGACTTTCTATACTATGTCTAAAACCATCTAATACTTTGATTACAACTTTGGGACATAGCCCATACAAAGACTCTAAACATACAATAAAAGACATAAAGGAAACATAGTGGATTTTGTCCTCGAAGCTATGAGGACTCACTAAGTCTTCATCTCCAAGCTCCTTAGAAACCTATCCTTCAAGTATAGAACACCAAATCTCCACAACCCTACACTTTGGTAAAAATGGAGAAATATGGGTTAGCACATAAAGTATTAAGTATGATAGCCATGCAAAAACCATGCTTAAAACAGACATTTTCTTTGGAAATCATGCTTTTTGCCAATTTGAGAAAACCTTCATGAACATGAGTACAAGAGGCATAATATACAAACAACACCAACATACAAGTCATTTCATCACATTAGAACATAATCAACACATAAACCATTCCTTCACATTAAGTTTTCACCTCAAGTAACTCTCAAGCTATAGTTTGTGCAATGCATAAATAGCGTCCCATACCACCATCCACACCAAGTACCATATCAAGGCCACCAAAAGTGAACTTACCATTCATCATTTCCATCCTTACCCAATACTCCTACATAAGAGATATAAACATTTCATAAGTCATACCAACACATTAGGACCAACATCTAGGACAGCCCTAAGTCATACTTGTGCAATACATGGGTAGCATCCCATACTACTACTCACAGTAAGTACTCCTTTGGAGCCACCATAGACATGGCACATTCATATTCAATAAGTCATGATAAGGAAGTAACTCATAATACAATCCAAGTATAGCATGCTTCATCTCATTTAAGCATATAAGTCAACATTCTTCGTTAGCTTCATTTAGAGAACCTTCATTCATTAGACATTAAACCAACATTCTCATTACATCATCATAAAAGCCCATTCGTTTCATTTAACATTATAAAAGAACACACCATAACCTCTCTTAAAGCCTACTTGTGCAATGCATAGATGGCATCCCATACTACTACCCACACTAAGTAGTGCATTCTTGAGAAACCATAGTTCATTAACATTCTTTGTAGAGGTAAGCCTTAACCGACAAAGACTAGGTGAGCAATTCATGGAATCCCTCACCGGATAAGGGATTCCTACTTGCGTAAGGTAGGACTATTACTTTTTAGCTTTGGTGGATCCACTAGCTAATATCGTATGTGGGCACATAGTTATGGGATATGGAGATTGCTACTAGATACCCCGCCTCAACTTACGTGAGGGCATCCATCTTAAGAGATTGCTACTAGAAACCCTGCCTCAACTCATGTGAGGGCTTCCATCTTAATCTATATCCACTCGGTGCTTAGCATTATTCCCCACAGACTACTTGACATTCATTACATTAATTCATTATTATGGGATAAGAGATTGCTACTAGATACCCCGCCTCAACTCACGGTTGAGTATCCATCTCAAACCCATTATTCATTCATTAGATAGCTTAGAGATTCAAAGATGAGAATAGCCTTTCAACTAAGAATCCCATATTTTGAGAAAGTCCTTTGACAACATGTCCTTATCATTTATTAGAGTACAATTGAGTAACCTTTCAACCAACCCATCATCATTAACATTACCATATAAACTTCATTCATGCATTCTTCATGAGTGTGTGTATGTGAGAATGACCTTTCACAAATAGCCTCATCATTCATAGGTGTTAATTGAGAAATAACATTCAATCATAACACAATTACATTCTAAACATGATCATAACACTTTCATTGAGATCACACACATACACTTCACATCATAATCATACATAATCCTTCATGAACTTCCCTTTCATGACTATAAACCAACATCAATCCATAAATCTAAGATACTACAATATATAAGGAAATTGACATGATTCAATCACTAATTCAATATAAACATAAACAATTCAACATACTTTCATGATCAATCGATTCCCAATCACAATTCACATCTTAAGAATTATGGGGAAAACATGGGTTCAAGGGAGAAATCATTTTAATTCATCTTTAAAACCACAATTCATTCATAATTTAATTCAATAAAGCCTTTGAAAATCGTTTGTATTCGAAACCATGCCAACATTGAAAACTAGGGTTTTAGGGGAGCTTTGGAGATTTGAAATCAACTTTGAAATTGGCTCCTTGAAAGAAACTAAGTCAAGGATGAATACTACCATACCTTTCTATAGAAGAACTCCACGAAAATTACTTGAAAAGGATGGAAACTTGACCTTCAAAGCTTGCTTCCTTCACCTCCCATGGAGGTTTATAGAGAGAGAACTTTTGGAGGCGAGGGGAGGTTTGTAGTTTGGGTTTTGAAATAATGAGTTGAAAATACAGTTTAATACTTTAAAAACCCTTAAAATACATTAATAAACCAATAATAACCATACCCCAACTTAAAAGACCTCAACATGAATTTACCAATTTAACCCTCACTTGGCCGAACCCTTGACAGAATTACAAGTCTGACCTACGGACCCCCACCCACAGACCGTGCTGTCATTCCATGGTCCATGGCTGCAACTTGGTTTTGGGGTCCTTGACCTACGAAGGCCATCCACGGGGCGTAGGTCCCCTTCCATAGGTCATAACACTTGGGCAAATTTTTGGTTTCTTAGGTTCTTGGGGGGTAGGCTTTAGGGTCCTCCTCACAGACCCCTAGGGTGGTCCTTGGGGAGTCGTACCTTGATGTTTAACCCCTAAACCCATCAACCCCTCAACCTAAGCTTGGGACAACACTCCACCACATGAAACCCCATTACAACTCAAACACACAATCGTTAGGCTCTTGTTTCACCTATTCATTTTACGGGTCGTTACAATCATTAATCTCTACTTCATCTTCAAGCTTGATCATAACTTCCTCCTCTAATATGGACAATTGATCAACGACCTGATTTTTTGTTCCCTTTCTATCTTTCACCTCAAAGTCAAACTCTTGCAACAATAGTACCCATCTAATCAGTCTTGGTTTTGCATCCTTCTTATCCATAAGATACTCCAATGCAGAATGATCAGTATGCACAATAACTTTAGTGCCAACCAAATAGGATCTAAACTTCTCAAATGCGAAAACCACATCAACCAGTTCTTATTCAACAACAGTATAGCTCTTTTGAGCAACATTCAAATCTTTGCTCGCATAGTAAATATGATAAATAATTTTCTCTCGCTTTTTCCCTAATACTACGCCAAGTGACACCCCACTCGCATCACATATTACCTCAAAAGGTTGTCCCCAATCTGGTGAGATAAATTACTGGTGTGGAAATCATCTTCTCTTTCAACTCCCCAAATGCTCTCAGACAAGCATCATCAAAATCAAAGTTGGACCTCTTTTCGAGTAGTTTGCATAATTGGTGTGCAATTTTTGAGAAATACTTTACGAACCTCCTGTAGAAACATGCATGTCCTAGAAAACTCCTTACACCCTTTACAAATATGGGTGGTGGAAGTTTTTCTATTACCTCAACTTTAGCTCGATCAACCTCAATTCCTTTTTGTGAAATCCGATGACCTAGAACTATATATATCCTTTTTCACCATGAAGTGACATTTTTCCCAATTGAGCACAAGATTTAACTCTTCACACCGTTTCAGCACCTTAGTCAAATGGGTTAAAAAACATCAAATGAATCACCAACTACAGAGAAGTCATCCATAAATACCTCTATCGTGTCCTCCACCATATCAGAAAATATAGACATCATGCAATGCTGGAAGATCTCCAGAACGTTACATAAACCAAACGACATTCTCTTGAATGCAAAAGTCCCATAAGGGCATGTGAAAGTGTTTTCTCTTGGTCCTTCGGGGCTATGAAAATCTGATTGTAGCCCGAATACCCATCTCCAAAATAATACCAACCCTTTCCAGCGAGACAATCTAGTATTTGATCCATGAATGGCATTGGGAAGTGGTCTTTCTATGTCCATGCATTCAACTTGCAATAATCTATACACACTCTCCGACTAGTCACCGGTCTCATTGCAACAAGTCCATTCTTTGCATTGGAACCACAGTGATTCCTCCCTTCTTGGGCACATATTGTACTGGGCAAAACCCAACTACTATCAGCAATAGGATATACCACTCCAGCATCTAACCATTTGATGATTTCCTTTTTCACAACCTCTTGCATAGGGGGGTTTAGTCTTCGTTGGTGTTCAATACTTGGCCTGTTGTCCGGCATACATTGAATTTTGTGATTACAAATGCCTGGTGAAATACCAACAATATCCCAAATAGTCCATCCTATGGCTTTTTTGAACTACTTTAATACTGATATCAAAGCCTCCATTTTCCCTTCACTTAAGTCAGCAGCAACTATCACCGGCAAAGTACTATTCTGGCCCAAAAATACATACCTCATGTGAGAAGGAAAAAACCTTAAGCTCCAATGTTGGAGGGTCATCAATGGACGGTTTTACCAGGGGAGTGTCTTGATTTTTCATGTTTAAGTCCCACTTCCTTGGTTTATGACGAAACTTGAATCAACTAAGTGCAACGACTAGTTCATCATACTCATCAATACCATCTCCATCAAAGTTCATTATCATAGCTTCTAGTGCCTCAACACCTAACCCCTCTTCAATAGGTACCTCTAGTTCTTTCTCCTCAATCTGATTTACTACTGATATCGACTTAAAATTGCTTCTATGCTTCATAGAACGACAGATGTTAAAAGTTACCTTTTCATTGTTCAATCGAAACTTCATCTGCCTTATTTTCATATCAACCAAATCACGCCCAATCATAAGGAATGGTCTCCTTAAGATGATGGGGACCACAAAATCTACCTCACAATCAAGTATCACAAAGTCCACCAGAGAGATGAATGTCTCAACTTTAACAAGAACATCTTAGAGCACTCCAATCGGTCTCTTCACAGTTGTATTTGCCATCAGCAATCACATTGTTGTTAGCTTGGGAGTCCCTAGCCCCAACTTTTTATAAATTGACAATGACATCAAGTTAATGCTAGCACCCAAGTCTCACAAGGCCTTCGCAAAGTACAGTATACCGATAGAACATGGGATGGTGAAAGCTCCAGGATCTTTTTTCTTCTGCACCAATTACCTAGTAGCAATGGTACTACAATGCTGCAACTTGTCTTCAATTTCAAAACTGATAGCCCTCTTTTTAGTCATCAGATCCTTCATGAACTTCGCATATTTCAAGTTCCTCTATCAATGGAACATTTTTGGATAACTAATTCAACATAGCTATGAACCTACAGTATTTACCCTCTTCAGTCTTTTTCACCAACCTTTGTGGGAAGGGAGGTGGAGGCCTTGGAATAGGGATCACTTTTTGCATCACCTCAGATTCCTTTTCAGTATCATCTTTCAGCTCCTCAACTACCTCAACGTCATCCTCACCTTTTTCTGCACTTTCCACTTCAGTCGGCATGAAAGGTTCTATAGTCTGTTTTCCTCCTCGAGTGGTGACTTCCATTCAATGACCATCATTTTTTGGACTCAAGACAGTGTTGCTAGGAAGTGTTCCTGGCTGACGTGGATTTACCATTGTGGACAACTAACCCAATTATTGCTCAAGTTGCTTAATCGACACTGCATGGGAATCAACATTTTGATCGATACTAGATAAGTCACTACGCATCTCCTTCACATTGTCATCAGTTGCATCGAACCATTTCATCATCTTCTACATCATATCTTCAATGGAGTTTGTAACACCTCAGAAATTAGTAGGTTGAACTAGAGCATAAACGTGAGGGTAAACCTCAAGGTACGTGTTAGACCCCATAGTTAGAAGACCATTTAAGGTTTGGTTAAGGGCAAGGGCCAAGGGTTTTGAGTCAAGACCATGGCTAGGGGGCCAAGGCTGCCTAAAACTCACCTAGCCACTGCCTACCATGACCACGAGGGTCTTCACGACCCGTGGTAGCCACCACGAGTTGTGGTGCCACCCATGGTGGGTGAGGCAGTGTGCCCCCAAAAGCGCCCAAGCCAAGGCTCCCCTTCACGAGCCACTTCACGGCTCGTGGTCATGACCACGGACTGTGGGAAGGATCGTGAGGTTGCTTTAGCCTCATGGGAGATGTGCCAAGTTGGAGGAGCTACTGGTCAAGGGACCACGAGCACCACCACAGGCTGTGGTGCCCTTGACGGACCATGAAGGGGCTCGTGAAGACTCCTTAGGCGTGTGGGAGGCAAGGCTTTGAAGCCTAGCTACTGTCTCAAGAGCACGACCTTCACCACGACTCGTGGTCTTGACCACAGATCGTGGGAGGTCTCGTGGTCATCCCTTCAACTTTTTGAGGCCAAGACCCCAAGCCTTAGCCACTGCCCCAGGACCACGGGTAGGACCATAACTCATAAGGTCCTCTCGTGGTGCCTGGGAGTGGGCTGCCTAGTCGAGGGTCAATTGGTAATTTCTTAATTAATTAGTTATTTTATGGGGTAGATTTTAAATGGTTTATTTCATATATATAAATGATTTTAAATCTTTAAACACCCCATTTACTCCATTATTCCCAAAGACCCAAAAGAGTTCATCTTCTAAAAAATTTCTCTCTTTAGAAGTTTCCAAAGAAAAATAAGAAGAAGAAGAAGAAGAAGTGGAGGCTAGGGCTTGAAGACCAAAGGTATTTCTTCACAAATTAAGGGGAAAACTCCAGTAAGGTATGGTAGTCTTGATTTATGGATACTTTCCATCCATAAAGCCCTTCAAAACTCTATTTCTCAAAGTTAAAATTCTCCAAAACCTAGGGTTTTCAATGTATGGCATGGATTCACTTTCAAAACGATTTTAATGTGTTTATTGTCTTATATTATGATCAATTTTATGAATTACTACTGTTTTTATGATGAATTACCTATGAATCCATGAATTCCCCTATTTTGTCAAATTGGATCTCAAAGTGTGGGTGATGATTGATATGGGTGGATTGTGATCAAATTATGCAGGTAGTAGTTAATCTAATTGAAATATGTGAATATCCATGCATAGAATAGTGATACAAGATTTGAATCATGAATTGTGATCTAGGGTTCTTGAAGGACTATGAATGAAGAACCTATACATGACTATGAGAATTATGCATGTGCTTTATTGAAAAGCAAGGTTTCTATGTTTATGAAAGTAATGTGATCATGTCTAGAATGTAATTGTGTTATTATTGAAAGGTTATTCTCAATTATACACTTATGAATGATGATGATATATGTGAAAGTTTTCTTCAATGTAATGATACATCTTCAATTGGTAGGCTTAGGGCATCCTCTTCTTGTGTAACTAATGTATCTTGACTTAATGAACATTGAATCGGTAGACCTAATAGTGGTAGCTCTTTCATAAATTATTAATGAAATATTCTAAGGCTATGTCTTGAACCGGTAGACCTAATGGTGGTAGCCCTTCATGATGAGTCTATGAACTACTAATGTAATGATGAACCTTGATTCAGTAGACCTAATGGTGGTGGCCCTTTCTTGAGGATTCAATGAGCTATCCTAATAATGTACCTTGAATTGGTAGACCTAATGGTGGTGGCCCTTTCATGTGTAATAATGTACTTTGGGTCGGTAGACCTAATGGTGGTAGCCCTCTTAAGTATAATAATGTTAATGAGAATGAACTACTCTATGGGAATGTAAGCTTAGTACCGAGTGTATATGGTAAGATGGAAGCTCTCCCCATGTTAGGCCGGGTTTCAATGAACATCTTCCTTATCCCATAACTATGTGCCCATATAGGTTATTAGTTAGTGGATCCACCTAAGCTAAAATGTTACCGGTCCTACCTTAAGCAAGTAGACCAACTATTTTTGGTGTGGGACATGACACCAGATTCCATGGTTTGCTCTCATGGTCTATGTCGGTTAGGGCTTATTTCCATCATGTGAGATACGTACTATGGTTACTCAAGAGGTTCTATGAAGTGTGGGTGGTAGTATGGGATTCCATCCATGCATTGGACGATTAGGCTTTGAGAGGGCTATGGTGTGATTCTCTAATGTCTTAATGTTTAATGAAATGAATGTGCTCATAATAAAGCTAATGAGAATGTTGACTTAAAGGCTTAATGTAATGATGAATGCTTAACTTGGAAATGTTATTATGAGTTACTTTCCTTGTCATGACTTATGAAATATGAATGTTCCTTATCTATGATTATTGATTGAAAGATGAGAATGAAGAATGGTAAGCATGTTATGGTGGCCTCAAAGTGGTACTTAGTATGAATGGTATTATGGGATGCCATTCATACATTGCACAAGTATAACTTAGGTTTACTTAAGATGATGGTTCTAATGTGTTGCAATGGCTTATATGTTGAATATGATTGTATCTTATGCCTTTTATACTAAAGTTCATGATGTTTCTCAAAATTGGCATATAGCATGGTTTTCAATCAAAATGTCCTTTTTAAGCATGATTTTTGCATGGCTATCATACTTGGTACATTTTTTGTGTGTTAATCCATATTTCTTCTATTTTACTACAAAGTGTAGGTTTCGACATTTGAGGTGATTCCTTCTAGTTCAAAGCTTGGATTGATTCCTTCCAAAGCTTGTGGTATGTCCTCATGGATCCGAGGACAAGTGTATGTTTTTGTTTCATTCCTTTTATTGTATTAGACTTTCAGATTTCCTATTGTAAGGGCTGTGACCCTATGTAGAGACTTCGATAGTGGTAGATTGGCCATGTGAGACTATGTCTAGACTTCCGTTGTTTTAAATGAAGTTTTCGATTGTATGGATTAAACGAGTTTTAAATTTCGTACCATTTTTCATATGTCTTATGTTATGAATGTTATGAGGCTTGTATGAGGCTCTGCAGAGTCTTGTACGTCATGTCACGTCTGGGGTGTAGGCTCGGGTTATGACAGAGTCATACTCAATCCGGCATCTCTATTATCAAGTGGAACATAAGATCCACTCTTCTCATTCATGTTTCCATAACTATTCAGGTTGTAGTTGTTACCTTGATTGAAGTTCCCATCACAAAGATAGTTCCCATCACGATTGTAGTTGCCATAGTTCTGACCTTGGTTTCCTTGACATTGACACTAATTTTCTGAATTGGATCCTTGGGCGTTAGTCCAGAAACCCATGGTCTGATCATTCACCAAATTTACATCTTTCTCATAATAATACCCATCGGTAGGTGGAGCTCTTGGTTGGTAATTCACAACATTCACTTTTTATGCACTACCGCTCACATGTTTCAATACTAAGTCGGCTTCTGTTCTTAATTGTGCCATCTCTTCACTAATATCATCATTGCATTGACTTGGTGCTGTTTGGATTGCGAATGTACTCCTGTCATTATTTTCTTTTCTAGTGCTCCATTTCTTGTTGTTCTTGGAGATCTTCTCAAGTTTTTCAACAATCTCTTCAAATGTGCACGCTCTATAAGATCCTCCAGCAATAGTATCTAGCACAACCTTCCCATTTTCATATTGCCCTCTGTATAAATACTTTTTCAGTGACTCATCATCTAAGTGGTGGTTGGGAACACTCCTAATGAATCCAGTAAATCTGTCCCAAAAGCTACTCACCGACTCTCCAAGTAATGCCACTAAGTTATTTGATTTATCCTTGAGATTCAACTTCTTATACACCGAAAAGTATTTCTCCATGAACACCTTACGCAGCTGGTCCCAAGTATGTATTGAATTGTATGGCAACTCAGAAAGCCACACAGTAGAATCACTTGTCAACAAAGTGGGAATACTCTCAAACCTATTACATCCATATCCAAATTTGGTCATCCCACACTACTCCTACAACTATTAACTTTAGTCATGTGGGCATATGGATCCTCCGAAGGTAATTTAGCAAATAACCCTCTCGATGTAAGCATTTGAATCAAACAACTGGTCACCACAAAAGAATGTCTAGGAGGTAGTGGAGGGAGAACAATAACACAAGTTGACTCCACTGAATCATAGTCAACCCTCTAGTTCTCACAACCTCTTGGTGCCTGCTGGTTATGCACTTTTCCCGCATTTACAATATGGCTAGGAGCATTCACTACTCTGGGAAGTTGCACACCAACTCTATCCCCTTGGTCTTCTCCAATTGGATCATTGTGTACTTCCAGATTTAAGCATCTTCCAACCATTCTTGTCAAAGTTCTTTGTAGTTCTGGATCGTAGGGAGTCAAGGGATTGCTTTAACTCCGTGTACTTGGCATAAACTAAAGTATAAACCTGTAGAGAACAAAAATAAAACAAGAAAAAGTAAAATTCAGGAGATAATTAATTAAAGTTCATCACCAAAGTTAGTCTAATCTAAAAGCCATATTCTCTGGCAGTCTCGCCAAAATTTGATACGCGGAAATTACACCTCCCGAAAAAAGTATAAGCAGTCATTGTCAAATAAAGAACCTAACTTTGAGGTTAGGGTCGATCCAATGAGGAATATGGTTCAGACTTAGGCTAACTTACAATTATCTATGCTTAGTTAGATTATTTCCAAGAAAGGTAACAATTGGGGGGATTTCTAAACAAAATAACACTTTGTTGATTTGCATCACTCAGTAACCAGTAAATTGGATTCGCAGTTTGAGATATCAATATGAGACAAAAACTAGGGCATAAGGGTTCCCCACGAGCTCTTAACGCAGTGTTCCTAACAATAGTAAGTCAATCTTAGTGTTCACATTCAAGGTTGATAAGTTAGGTATCTGTCACACCCCTTTTTGGACTAACGAAAAGGTTTTTCCAATTTAAGTGATGGTATTGAATATGGATTATTTTTATTTTTGCAGAGTCGCCACTTGGAAATGATTTGTGGTGTTCCAAGTCACCTTTTTGTTTAATTCCTAATCAAAAGAAAATGACTCTTTGTTTGGTCTGCGAACTAGAAATTCGGGTAAGAAATTTTGTTAACCGAGGGGAAGGTATTAGGCATCCCTCGAGTCCCGTGGTTCTAGCACGGTCGCTTTTATTGGCTTATACTTATCTTAAACTATTTTAGATATATGGTTGCATGCTACGATTTGCTTGCATTTTTATATTGTTAAACTTTTGTTTAGTCTCAACCTTGATGCGTAACCGCATTCTTGATCTTGACATTTACAGGCATAACTGCCTTCTTCCCATTGCACCTATTAATTTTGTCTAAAAGTCTTAGTTTTAAATTAATAAAAGTTAATTATATTTTTGTACAAGGTGCGTCACCACATCCTTGATTTTTTATAAGTGTCTCAGAAAAAGATGTGTAACCACATTTTTAATTGAAACAAATATTATTAATGTGCCTAGAGTTCATCTAGTGTTAGAGATGCTTACTTTTATTTTTGTGAATTCTAGACAACTAATCTTTTATTCCAATATTATATTAATCGATGATATTTTTAATTAAATTAGTCCTCATAACAAAGAATTCAACCAATCCAAAATAGAGTAAATTCCAGTTTAACAACATAACATATTTGTTTGCTTATTGGGTAATGACTCATTTATTCAAAAATACATAAACTAAAATAGGCAATTGATATAAACATTAAGCTATGACAATAAAAACAATTACTTAGGCACCACAAAATTAAACAACAAAAAATTCTTACATAATGAAAGGATTTTATTCATCTTTTAGGTATTTGCACTAAGAAATAACATAAATATAACTCAAGATGTTAATAATCATTTCAATCAAATTATGAATGTAACACAATATAAGAAAACCTATCAAAAAGTTACATCAAATTCCATATATAAATTAAAGATTTAAGGAAAAGTTATACCTCAAAATGAAGAAAATAAATACCGCAAAACCTTGATCGAAGCTCGATTAAAACACCCACAAATCTTTTGTAGATTATATTGAGTGATATATGTATTGTGTTGGTATGAAAATAAAGAAAAAGTAAGAAAAGATATCAATGTCTTGGTAAACTTTTGAAAGAAGAATAAAACAAAGATGTGTGTGTTTTTTTTTTTTTAGGCTTTTTTCGTCTCTTCTCTTGATTTTGTGCGTGTGTGTGCAGAATCATTTTTCTTTTTTTTGTGTGTGTTTTGTGTCTGTCTGTGTATGTCTTGTGTTTTGGATTGGTGAGGGTAATATATAGGTATAGTAGTGTATGTGGAGTGTTGTGGGTAGTGTGAGGTGAGTGGAATTGTGGTAGTGGGGTTGTGGTTAAGTGGGGGTGAGGGTAATGGGTAGGTTATTATTTTTATTTTTTTTAATTTTTTGTTGTTAATAAATAATAATAATAATATTAACAAATTATTTTGGAATTAATAAAAATATAGAAAAAGTAAATAGCTAGATCAAAAAATATAATTAAGAAAATATTAAAATCACTAATTTATTTACTAAAATTTTGAATAATTAAAACAAAATGTACCTTAAAGTTTTACTATATTTTTGTTGTTTACAAATATTTTAAA
This sequence comes from Solanum stenotomum, assembly GCF_019186545.1. Lineage (NCBI taxonomy): Eukaryota > Viridiplantae > Streptophyta > Magnoliopsida > Solanales > Solanaceae > Solanum > Solanum stenotomum. The sequence continues at coordinate 17,298,751 of NC_064288.1, forward strand.
ATAAACTTAATAAAATAAGGTAAGAATCAAAATATTTAATTTAGATTTATAAACTACTTAAGCTCTAAAAATGGTGGTAAACTTAAGTTCGGTAAAAAATTACGTGTCTACAGTTTGCCCCTCTTTGACTCGAAACACGAAGAGTTTTCAGGCAAAGAAGTAGATAACGTGACAAATTTCGACCGGACTTGTATTTGAAGAAAAAATTTGTGCAATCGAATCTTGGTTTTGGACATCCTACATATCCCGGGTTATAAGGGAATCAGGTTACGTGTAGTTCAAGGAGATGAGGTGATGAGTTTGATGTTAAGTGAGGTTCCATCGAGGCTCCAGGTCGTGGCTCTTATCCTTACATAAAAAAAATGAAAGCTAATATTCAAAAGGAAAATAAAAGTACAAACTACTCTCTATTCACCTTTTCTTGAGCCTTGACTTTCAGATATCACCTTATTTTTTGGGTGAGTATCTTGATCTTGAATTGGACTCGAGGCTTAACTTTTCACTTAGAGCGAACTTTTGACACTCTTCAAAATGACAATTTGAAAATGTTCTTTAATGAGTGCATGTTTTCTTGATGCTGAATATAAATTGATGTCAGGAAGTCAGGGTGCTACATGCATTGAAGAAACCAATTTTGGCTATTATGGGATTGATCATTCGAAAAAGAGTTGAAACTTTGTTCTTGAATTTCAAATCCATGTTTCTCTTGATGAAACCTGTAAACCATAACAAACAAAAGAAATAAACAAATTTTTGCCTCAGTTTTCATTGGAAAATTTTTGTGAGTTATTAGCAGATGTAAATTTTCAAAAATAAACTCAAACTAGGAAGTGCTTATCCTAGGAGAAAATAAAAAATAACGGTCTCAGACTAGGAAGTGTTTATCCTAGGAGAAAATAAAAAGAACGGTCTCAGACTAGAAAGTGTTTATCCTAGGAGAAAATAAAAAATAACAGTCTCAGACTAGAAAGTGTTTATCGTACGAGAAAAATGAAAAATAACATCTTAGACTAGGAAGTGATTATCCTAGGAGAAAATAAAAAATAACGGTCTTAGACTAGGAAGTGTTTATTCTAGGAGAAATAGAAAAATAACAGTCTCAGACTAGGAAGTTTTTATCCTAGGAGAAAATAAAAATAACTTCTCGGACTAGGAAGTGTTTATCCTAGGAGAAAATAAATATAACTTCTCAGACTAGGAAGTGTATATCCTAGGAGAAAATAAAAATAACGGTCTCAAACTAGGAAGTGTTTATCCTTGGAGAAAATAAAAATAACAATCTCAGACTAGGAAGTGTTTATCCTAGGAGAAAATAAAAATAACAGTCTCAGACTAGGAAGTGTTTATCCTAGGAGAAAATAAAAGCAATAACATCTCAAACTAGGAATTCTTTATCCTAGGAGAAAATAAAATAGCAATCTCAGACTATGAAGTGTTTACTTAGGAGAGAATAAAAAAAACATCTCAGACTAGGAGGTGTTTATCCTAGGAGAAAATAAAAAATAACGTCTCAGATTAGGAAAGGTTTATCCTAGGAGAAAATAAAAATAATAACGTCTTAGATTAGGAAGTGCTTATCCTAGGAGAAAATAACTAAATTCCATTATGTAGGAGGGTCCTGCTAATCCCATTATGTAGGAGGGTCCTTCTAAACTAAATTTCATTATGTAGGAGAGTCCTGCTAATCTAAATCCCATTATATATGAGAGTCCTGCTAATCTCATTATGTGTGAGGGTCCTGCTAATCCCATTATGTAGGAGGGTCCTGCTAATCCCATTATTTAGGAGGGTCCTGCTAATCTAAATCCCATTATGTAGGAGGGTCCTGCTAATCTAAATCTCATTATGTAGGAGGGTCCTCCTAATCCCATTATGTAGGAAGGTCCTTCTAATCCCATTATGTAGGAGGATCCTACCAATCTAAATCCCATTATGTAGGAGGGTCCTGCTAATCTAAATCCCATTATGTAGGAGGGTCCTGCTAATCTAAATCTCATTACATATGAGAGTCTTGCTAATCCCATTATGTAGAAGGGTCCTGATAATCTAAATCCAATTATATAGGAGGGTCCTCCTAATCTAAATCTCATTATTTATGAGGGTCCTGTTACTGTAATCTCATTGTTTAGGAGGGTCCTGATACTCTAATTCCCATTGTTTAAGAGGGTCTTGCTACTCTAATCCCATTGTTTAGGACGGTCCTACTACTCTAATTCCCATTGTTTAGGAGGGTCCTGCTACTCTAATTCAAATTTTTTAGGAGAGTCCTGCTACTCTAATTCCCATGGTTTAGGTTGGTCCTGCTACCTTAATTCCCATTGTTTAGGTGGGTCCTACTACTCTAATTCCCATTATTTAGGAGGATCCTGCTACACTAATTCCCATTGTTTAGGAGGGTCATGCTACAATAATTCCCATTGTTTAGGAGGGTCCTGCTACTCTAATTCCCATTGTTTTGGAGGGTCCTGCTACTCTAATCCCATTTTTTAGGAGGGTTCTGCTACTCTAATTCCCATTGTTTAAGAGGGTCCTGCTACACTAATTCTCATTGTTTAGGAGGGTCCTGCTACTCTAATTCCCATTGTTTAGGAGGGTCCTGCTACACTAATTCCCATTGTTTAAGAGGGTCTTGCTACTCTAATTCCCATTGTTTAGGACGGTCCTGCTACTCTAATTCCCATTGTTTAGGACGGTCCTGCTACTCTAATTTCCATTGTTTAGGACGGTCCTGCTATACCAATTCTCATTGTTTAGGAGGGTCCTGATACTCTAATTCCCATTGTTTAGGAGGGTCCTGCTACTCTAATTCTCATTGTTTAGGAGGGTCTTGTTACACTAATTCCATTGTTTAGGAGGGTTGTGCTACTCTAATTCTCATTGTTTAGGATGGTTTTGCTACTCTAATCCCATTGTTTAGGAGGGTCTTGCTACTCTAAATCATCAAATACAATTACCATAACATATATATATATATATATATATATATATATATATATATATATATTATTTTTTAAATTTCTTAGATTAGGAAATGTTTATCCTAGGAGAAAAATGAAAAATAACTGTCTCTAACTAGAAAATGTTTATTCTAGGATAGAAAGAAGAAATAATAATAATAATACTAATAATGGTCTCCGACTAGGAAGTGTTTATCCTAGGAGAAAATGAGAAGTAAATGTCTCAAACTAGGAAATGTTTATCCTAGGAGAAAAAATGCATGCAATATTTTTTTTGCAATAATGTTTAGAAATCTGAGTCTTCAATTTTTTTTAATGGCGCTCGATTCGTGGCATTGGCTTTGAGGATAATTGTGCCTGTTGTTGACATGTTTTAAGCTAATTTCAGCTTGAGATAGACTGCTTTCGTCTGCTAGTCAGATTACCTTGATAATCTTGAAAACATCTCTAGTTGTTCAGAACTTCAAACTTTAGATTTGTCATATTGTTTCCACCCTCCAACAATTATTGAATCTTGTATTCATATACATTCTCAAAATTTGTCAATTGTTGACAAGTTACTATGCATATCACTATTTCTTGAACCATGTCATATTTGATGTGCTGACCAAACTTTGCTTTGTGCAATTGAAGAGATGGTAGCAATTTCGAAATCATTTTCTACTTGTTTTAATGAAGACTAAATCAAGGGAAAAAATGCAAATCGAATTGAGCGATAAAAATAATAATAATAATATTTGACCCTTTTGATTCAAAATGAAAATGAAAATAAAAAGGGACTCCTTTGAGAGTGTTAGTCAATTCTATTGAACATGACATGCATGTGAGATTAAATGGCTTGATCTGTCCAATCAATCTAAACTTTATCTTTTTCAAACTTTCATTCTTTCGAAGTCAGACTTTTATAATCCATTTTTGCACTAGATTCATGCCTCACATTCGACTTGTGGGCCTCGAAAGGTTTTTCACCAACAATCTCTCTCATTTGGTATGTCTCTCACTCACCATCGTCTTATAGTGCCCTGAGGATTTTCACCATTAAGACTCTCACATGTTTCCCTTTCTCTCAACACAAATGATGTCTTATAGTGCTTTTGATGATTTTCATCAATAAGATTCCCTTATTTTTAACTCCTTATGCGAGGGACATGGCATTTTTCCTCATACGATAATCAACAATGAAAGCTTGCTTGAATTGTCATTGTTAAAAATTGATCAAAAGGTCTTTATTTGGATTGTAACGTATCTTTTGGACAGGGTTACAATGAAAAGATTGGCATGAAGGCTCAAAGATAATGCGGCAACAGGGTTAAGACTTACAACTTCAGAATCAACTCTATTTTTTCAAAAGTAAAATATAATAATAATAATTATTATTATTATTATTATTATTATTTTATTTTTATTTTTTTTTGCCCCAATTTTTGTGATGAGGACTTTCTAGACTTTTTTCTAGGTTGGACCGAAACTCAAAATAAGGCTGCCTACGTATCTTGTCAAAGCAAGAATCATGTCAAACGTAGCTCAGGAAGATTGTTCTTTTGTTCTTATTGATTTTTTTTAACCCTTTTTCACTTTTTTTCTTGCCTTTTTTTGTGACTCTTTTTTTCTTTCTTTTTTGACTGTATTTTGATTCCAAAAGAAGGGTATGAAAAAAAATAAAATTAAGGCTCAAAAGGGGTAGCAAAGGATTACACGGTGTTTGGATAGTAGAATGAAATGTCTTCGTCATATCAATTATTACAAACTAGGTAATTTACCCGCGCTTCGCGCGGGCATAAATAATCTTTCTAAGCTTTTGAACAGCCTTATCAATAATCGACTGTTATAAGAAAAAAAACTAAGTTTTAGTAGGTTTTAAGAACATTTCAACAGAAATTAAATGATTTGACATTATCACATATCTCAAGAATTTTAAATATATAATGATTGATTAAAAATATCTAGATATCTAACCATTTTTATCTTTTACATAATTTATCATAATATATGTTTGATGATATAACTGTCTTGTTAAAACTGAGTGATGTTTTAATGTAGCGATTAAAGATATTTTAAATATTTGTTTGTACATGAAAAATATAGAATTGATAATTTTATGGTTAGAATAACTCCTTGTTACAAACAAATTATATAAAAGTTTTCAATAATCAATATTAGTTATAAATAAGTTAAGACCGTTAAAATTGTACACTACAACAACATAAATAAATTTTCTTAGAGACAATCTACTTGTCTGAGGTCAAACGTTCACCACATTTCGTTATTGTTACTATGTTACTCTAACAAAATTTATAGAAGGAGAAAATTAAATTTGAAACAACAGCAAAATAATATTGTTGATCCTTTTAGAAATTCATTCTTCATTAAATTGTTGCTCTGAAGGCCCTTCTAGATGCTTTATCAATGCAACTTTACGACATTTTTAGAAATATGTATGTATAGTTGTTGCATTATGAAAGTACAATTAGATCAAAATCTTGGATTCTAGACTCATGTTACAGAAATATTGTCGAACATTAAAAAATTAAAAATGAGTCTAACCTAGATAACTCAAATGCTCACCAATAATTTGGGACATGAAGGACTACAAATCTATGTTATCTTTTGTAGCTTAAGATATTACTTTTATTTAGAGCAGATTTTGTTTAATATTCTTCAAATTAAGCATGCTGAAAATAGTCATAACTCACACCAAAAATATTTAGTAGGGCTTAATGAGAAGGAAAAAAAGAAAAACATTAAAAGGACGAAAGTTTTGTCCAAGTGAGATCATATACATACTAAACAAAAATAATCAACACAATTTTAAGGAGACAACAAAACAGCGAGAAAAAACATACATTAAAGGAAGTAAACTATGAGATATCCAATGATGATAACAAATCATTCTAACCAGAAAAGTTCTCATGTTTTAAAATAACAAACCTCAGAAAATTGACTAACACTTCAATCAACTTACAATCCTTAAAATACTCATAATATCCAGTGGGGAAAATGCATAAGTACCCCCCCAACCTATGCCCGAAATCTCAGAGACACATTTATACTATACTAAGGTCCTATTACCCCTGAACTTATTTTATAAGTAATTTTCTACCCCTTTTCGGCCTACGTAGCACTATCAACCAGATAGCTTGAAAAAATTATCAACACGCGCTGGGCCCAGAAGATAGTGCCACGTAGGTTGAAAAGGGATAGAAAATTATTTATAAAATAAGTTCGGGGGGAGGGGTAATAGGGGGTACTTACACATTTTCCCTATCCAGTGATAAAATTTAGTAAAAATAGATAACAAAACCATAAAAACAAAAAAATATGGCCATGGAAAGTTATTAACTCTCAGAGGATTTTCTAAAGAACACAAAATTGCATCCTTGTATGTGAAGAAATGACGTTGTTGATGAACAAATTAGAGATTTGTAAGGGTTTTTTTTTATCGTACCTTCAACAGATTTGTAAGGGTTTTTCTTATCGTACCTTCAACAAATCTAGTAGAGAAAACTTGCTTGAATACTCAATTAATGTTTGTTATTTAATATGTACTAACAAATACTTATAACAATAACACTACAGAAACATAAACAACAAAATTAAAGCATGTACTCAAAAATAACAATTAATAATATAAGCATAAATTAATGACTGTAAAAACATATCAGGATTTGTAATAATAGAATGAAACATAATGGAAAAATCGAGTCCACTGAATGCACAATATCCCCTTAATGAAATTATTCCCCCCTAGTACCCGAGATTTAAAGGAATAGGTCCTCTCAGGAAAGAACGATTCTATTCACCAGTGTATTGATACAAAAAAAATGGTGTTAGTGAGTCATTTAATAGGAGCAAAGTACACAATTATTTAATTGTCCAGAAGAAGAAGAAGAACTTCAAAATTTTCGTTGTTTTAAAATGAGAGGAAATTCCTCTATTTATAGACAACAAAGGGTCGTGCGAACAAATGCTTATTGTGTCTTATAGGAAAGATCACAACTTTTTATAAAAGTAGCAGCTTTTCATAAAAGTCGCAACTTTTCATAAAAGTCACAACTTTTCATAAAAGTCTCAACTTTTCATAAAATTCGTAACTTTCATAAAAGTCATAACTATTGTCTCTTCATAAAAGTCACAACTTTTCATGAAAGGAGAAGGCTAGTTTTGGAAATAAAATAAATTAAAAGGGAGTCCTGGTTTGTGGTGGCGCCATGTAGGCGGGTCTAGGGTTCTCTTATATATATATATATATATATATATGATGTCAAATACAAGCATTCCCTTTAAGATGTGAAGTGAAAATCATACATTATCTCTTTGCAATGTATGCACTGATGGATATGTTTATCATTTTTGTTTCATATTTGTCGGCTTGAAATCTCCATTTGACTAATACCTTCTTGACAACAAATGGCATACATTAATTTAAATGAAATTTATTTTTTAACCATTTTTTGATAATAAAGGACATATCAATGTGTTTAAGTCCTTTATTCATTTCCTCGTTCTTTTTTTTACTTCTTTGGTGTATTCATTCCATGACTGGATAGAACCTTAAGATCTGACCAAATCCTCTTGCATATCATGTCACAAAAATTGAATTGAAAAGAGATGCATGTATGGAAACCCAAATAGAACGGATCAAAGTGACACAAGAAAAATATTATATTAAGATAAAAGGACTTGGTGACAAGACAACAAACTAAATTTTAGGTTACAACTCTATAATAACCAAAACTAGGACAAGACTCAACAAATAAACACAGAAGAGAAATGATAGAAAGGTCTGACTTACTAAAATAAAATTAAAAAAGAATTGCATAGCAGAAATGATGACAAACTAAACTATACATACTCTCTTTTTAGAGAAAATTAGAGTGTCTCCCAATCACCAAGCTTGACTTCTTAGCCACTGCTTTGCACGTTAGCCTTCGTAAAAGCTCCACCAATTTCAATTGTCTTTTCAACAAATTTGAGAGAATTGTCATCACCCATCATCTCAATAAAGTGTACATCATTAGGTGTTGGTAGAGGATTCTGAGTAACATTTGGGGAATTATCATTTTGGACCACAATCATCTTTGCTTGGATTATCTTTTCCACCTCACTTTTCAAAGTTCGACAATCTTCAGTACTATGCCCTAGGGCATCAAAATGGTATGCACATCGTGCTACAAGATTGAAACCTTTTGAATGTGGATCTGCAAAATTTTAAGGAATTGGCTCTACCATATTCAAACGTTTCAATTTCTCAAATAAATTCGTGTAAGACTCTCCAATAGATGTGAAATTGTTCACAGGTCTTTGACCTCCTTCAAATCCCTATCTTGGATGGGGATTATAAGGTGTACAAAAAGTTTGAGAAAAAGGATGAATATTTTGATATGTTGGCGCTCGCCATTGAGGATAGTTTGGTGGACATGCATATGGTTATACACCATAGACTGCATATTGAGGTGGGACAATAGAGTATTGTGTGTCTTGCATGGGGAGATGGTGATGAAATTGAGGTGGTGCATATTGATAAAGTGGACCCCGTGGACCTTTTTGTGTGCCTGACACAACATTTGCTACATCCTCCCTTATTTTCTTTCCCCCAAGATTTCCTGATCCATTTTTAATCTCTTGTGTTGTGGCTTTCAAGGAAGCTTGACTTATAATTTTTCCAGACTTGATACCATTTTCCACCTATTCACCAATCTTAATAACTTCGGCGAATGTTTTTCCAACAACGGAAAGTAAATAATGAAAGTAGTCGGGTTCTTGCGCTTGGAGAAAAACATCAATCATTTCAGACTCTTTCATTGGTGGCTTAACCCTAGCAGCTTGCTCTCTCAACCTAATAGCATATTCTCAAAAAAATTAGTGGTTTTTTCCTCATGTTGGTAAGTGAAGTACGATCTGGCACTATGTCAATGTTATATTGAAATTGTTGAACAAAACATCGAACCAAATCATCCCATGTATTTTAGTTAGAAGTATCTTGATCTATGAACCATTCTGACGCGATACCCATCAAACTTTCCCCAAAATAAGCCATGAGCAATTCTTCTTTGCTTCTAGCCCTCTCAGTTGATTACAATATCTCTTTAAATGAACTACAAGATCTCCATGTCCATTATATTTCTCGAACTTTGGAGTTTTAAAACCGATGGGTAGATGAACGTGGGGAAACATGCACAAATCATGGAATGAGACACTTTGGGGACCTCCCAATCCTTGCATATCTCTTATAATCTGTTTCAAACTCTTCATTTTTCTAGTCATTTCTTTATGTTCCTCGTTCTTAACAACTTTTTCAGCTTCAACAAGGGAACTATACAGATGAGTGTGAGGGTTAGAGCCTGGAATTTTAAAAGTCAATTCAGGGGTATAATCTTGATTACAATGAACTTTAGGTGGAGGATAACTGTTGGATTTTTGCTCCATTATAGGTTGCGGGACGCTATTGGTCGGCGCAGTTGGCACAAAGAGTGGATTACTCGTCATAGGTGTACTTAAAGGGCGCATCGTAGAAGTTTCAGCTATGTTGGATGCGTTAGCATAGGGACCGAATCCAGGTAGATAAATTGGATCACTTATCGATACTTGGACAGGGGATGGCATATTTGTATTTAGATAGTCACAGATTGAAGACGGTGGAGCTTGTCCACTCATCCAAGCTTCGTACATCTTCGCCATTTGTTGTCTTAGTATCCTTACCTCTTCAATTGACACTATTTCTTGTGACATCATCTGGTTCTAGACCTCATCATTGTCCGATCGATTTTCGTCTTTGTGAGTCATTTTCTTTTTTCCTTTTGACCTTGTATTGTAGGGATGGGTTTCCAGCTTAACCACAAACCAACCACCTTAATTTAATTGTGCATGGATAATAATGTTTGTTAGGGTTAAACCTTCTTCAGTTATAACCACATGTAGCACGTCATGCATACAAATGTCTTTTTATATAAAGAATGAGCTTAGAGAACCTAATGTTTAATTATCACTCGCTCAACTATATTCATTGCTTTATTATTATTTGATTATTTGTTTATATTTTTATCTATTTAAAAAATGATGCATTGATCAATTTCATATGGATTGCGTACATAACATGCTTGAGAAAATGATTAAGATCTTTGCAAAATTTATTTCTAAAACTCAATAACTAAGCTTTTTTTTAGAGCTTTGAGATAAAATCCTTTATTTTTTTTTGAATTATTAAAAGAGAATTAAGAAAAACTTATTTTTGATACACTTTAAAGATTCTTGTTTTTCCTTTTTTTTTTAATTTTTGAAAAAAGGACTTTTTTTTAACAAAAAATTGAATAAAGATCACCGAATCCAAAGAGGGTTGCCTACATATCTCGTTGGGGTGAGAATTAGGTGTGTGTAGTTCATCCAGATTGGACAATTAATTTTTTTTAATTATTTTTTTGTGCTATGGAAAATTTTCTAGACAAATATTTTTCAAATTATTATGAAACCAAAATATTTTGAATTTTCTTTTTTAAGAACTACAAAAGAAGCTTTATTTTTTAGTTTTAATAAGAAGTGAATTCTTTTTTTTTAATCTTCATTTTTTAGAAATGCATGAGAACTTCTAAAATAAAAATATTTTTATTTTTGTGTTTCCCTCTATTTTAATGTAAAAATTGAATGTCAACACTTTTTTTCGTTTCATCGGTCACTATTAAATTGGTCAATATTACAAAAAAAATTCAAAACATATTATAAAAAGCACATAGAATGCATATGTTGGACAAAAAGAGGGACTCATGTCCTAGACTGACCCATCTCTACTTTAGAGGCTCATTAAGTCAAATGCAAATGATGCAAATAAATAGAGTCTTTAAGGGATAACTCTGTCTATTTTCTAGTTTTACTAGGTTTAGACCTGAAGAAGATAAGTATTTAGACTGACTTACCCGAGTGGACAACTTGAGTCAGGGAGTGACAATTTATCGGTAGCAGCGCTATTCCGACTTCATTGTTGGTCCAACCCCACCTAAGATGTGTTACTAAACATCCTTCATTGGGTGTCAAGACACTCCAACTTCATCTCAAAAGAAAGTGAGATGCATAAATGCTTTCCCTGCTAGCCTATTTTTTTAGAGACTCGAATGAGATGCGCAAGAAAAGACAATTTGTAACACAATTCAACTATATCAAAACAATAAATGAGTAGCAAGTAGCACATTAGGTCATCTTACACAATATATCCAAAATATAATAATAAAAATCAAGTAAAGTCAATGTAACAAAGCTTGAATTCTAGGGTTTCCCCAGCAGAGTTGTCACACCCTTTTTGGGACTGATGGAAGGGTTTTTCCAATTTAAGTGACGGTATTGAATAGGGATTATTTTTATTTTTCAGAGTAAACACTTGGAATTGAGTTGTGGTGTTCCAAGTCACCTTTTTGTTTAATCCCTAATAAAAAAAATGACTCTTTGTTTGGTCTGCAAACTAGGAATTTAGGTAAGGAATTATGTTGACCGAGGGGAAGTTATTAGGAATCTCTCGAGTCCCGTGGTTCTAGAACGATTGCTTTTATTGACTTATACTTATCTTAAACTATTTTGGATATATGGTTGCATGCTACGGTTTGCTTGCATTTTTCTATTGTTGAACTTTTGTTTAGTCTCAACCTTGATGCGTAACCGTATTCTTGATCTTGACATTTACAGGCATAACTGCCTTCTTCGCATTGCACCTATTAATTTTGTCTAAAAGTCTTAATTTTATATTATTAAAACTTAATTATATTTTGTACAAGGTGCGTTACCGCATCCTTGATTTTTTATAAGTGTCTTAGAAAAAGATGTGTAACCACATTCTTAATTGAAACAAATATTTTTAACGTGCCTAAAGTTCATCTAGTATTAGAGATGCTTACTCTTATTTTTGTGAATTCTAGAAAACTAGTATTTTATTCCAGTATTATACTAGTCGATGATATTTTTAATTAAATTAGTCCTCATAACAAAGAATTCAACTAATCCAAAATAAAGTAAATTCTAATTTAATAACATAACATATTTGTTTGCTTATTGGGTAATGACTCATTTATTAAAAAATACGTAAATTAAAATAGGCAATTGATATAAAGATTAAGCTATGACAATGCTATAAAAACAATAGCTTAGGCACGACAAAATTAAACAACAAGAAATTCTTACATAATGATAGGATTTTATTCATCTTTTAGGTATTTGCACTAAGAAATAACATAAATATAACTCAAGATGTCAATAATCATTTCAATCAAATTATGAATGTAACAAAATATAAGAAAACTTATCATAAAGTTACATCAAATTCCATATATAAATTACAAATTTAAGGCAAAGTTATACTTCAAAAATGAAAAAAATAAGTACCGCAAAACCTTGATCGAATCTCAATTAAAACATCCACAAATCTTTTGTAGATTGTGAAGCTTTTAAAAACCTGTTTAACCTAAACAACACAAAGGAAAATCAAAGACTGCGCCTAAAACAAAAAGACGAGAGAAAAAAAAATGGAAGCAGAAGAAGAAGGATTTTATTAATGCTTCAGATTATATATATAAGAGCCTAGAATGAAAATTAAAAAAATAATAACACACGATCTAGCAGTTCACTTAACAACTCCTAAATAATAGGAAAGCATGACTAACAACTAATTGACTAAGTCTTATTTAAAACATAGGCAGTAAAATTAAATTTACTGTAGTTTAAAAGCAGATTCCTAACACTCCTCCTTGCTTTGGATACTGTAAACTCCAATTTTCTTTGCTGATCGGTAAAGGCTTAGTAAACAGATCTGCTAGCTGGTTTTCAAATTTGCAGTAGCCTAGAGTCATTTTTCCCCTTTGCTGCACTTCTCTCAGGAAATAGAACTTGATGTTGAAATGCTTGGTCTTCTTGTGAAACACCGGATTGTTTGAGATTGCAATAGCTGTCTGGTTGTCGACAAGAATGATAGTACTTTCCTTCTGTTCCAAATGTAAATCATACATGATCTTTCTAAGCCATAAGACTTGGTTTACTGCTCTTGTTGCTGCAATGAATTCAACTTCTGCAGTTGATTGTGCAACAATTTCCTATTTCTTACATGACCATGAGAATATTCCTGAACCTAGGCTGAAATAATGGCTAGAGGTACTTCTCATATCATCTGTGGATCCAGCCCAATCACTATCTGAGAATCCAAGTAACTTGAAGCTTGGACACTTCTCAAACTTTACACCATAATCAATAGTACCTTTGATATATCTTAATATCTTTTTTGCTGCTCTTAAATGCATTTCACTTGCACAATGCATAAAACGAGATAAGATACTTACAACAAATAAAATATCAGGCCTTGTTGCAGTGAGATACATTAAGCATCCAATCAAGCTTCTATAATAACCTTCATCAACTTTGTCGGCTCCATCTTCTTTACGGAGCTTCCCTTTTTTATTCATCGGAGTGCTCATCGACTTGCATTCCTCCATTTGAAATTTCTTCAAAATTTCCTTTGTGTATTTCTTCTGGCAAATGAACACTTCACTTTTGCTTGATCTCCATTCCAAGAAAATAGGTCATAAGACCAAGATCTGTCATTTCAAAAACTTGCATAATTTCTTTTTTAAACTCCTCAACCAGCCTTATATTATTTCCTGTTACCAGAAGATCATCAACACAAAGCGACATAATAAGTATATTAGTGTCTTTATGTTTTACATACATAGTGGATTCAGATAAGCTTTTTTCAAAGCCCAAGCTTAACAGATGATCATCTATCCTGCTATACCAAGCTCTTGGTGCTTGCTTTAGGCAGAGCCTTTTTTAGCAGATAGACTTTGTCTTCATCACTGTGTTTCACAAATCCTGATAGTTGCTCGACATATATTTCCTCCTCCAGTATGCCATTTAAGAAGGCTGATTTAACATTGAGTTGGAACACCTTCCATTCCATTTGTGCTGTTATTGCCAGTAGCAATCTGATTATGTCTAATCTTGCAATAGGAGAAAAAGTGTCATAGTAATCAACACCATAAATTTGTGCATACTATTTAACTACAAGCCTCGCCTTGTATTTGTTGATGGAACTATCTGCATTTAACTTTGTTCTGAAGACCTATCTCACACCAATAACTTTTCTATCTTCAGGTTTGTCGACCAAGACCCAAGTTTTATTTTTCTCAAATATGAAAATCTCCTCCTCCATTGCTTTCTTCCATTTTAGGTCTTGAAAAGCTTCTACGGGACCAGTAGGTTCATAGATGGAGACATTACACCTCTGATAGATATCTGACAACAATCTTCTCCCCTTGACTAGATGATCATCTTCTAGTTCTTGTTGCCAGTGTTCTGTTTTTTCCCTTCAAGAGGACTGATGTTTGCTTCTAGAGAGAGTTTTCCTGATTTCTGAGAGTTCTTCCAGTCCCACTATTCATTCTTCCTAAAATGAACATCTCTTGTAATCGTCATCTTTCCTGTTTGAGGATGATAGACCTTGTAGGCTTTAGAAACTCCATTGTAACCCATATGGATGCCTATGATTGCCTTCTTGTCAAGTTTGTCACGTTTAACCTGAGGAACATGAACAAAACAGACACAACCAAACACTTTAAGAAAATTTAGTGAAGGCTTAAACCCGTACCAAGATTCAAATGGTGTTTTATCATTCAAAGCTTTCGTTGGAAGTCGATTTTGCATAAATACTGCGGTATTTGTTGCCTCTGCCCAAAATTTCTTAGGCAACTCCTTCTCATGCAACATACATCTGGTATTGTTTTTGTACCTGCTTGTGTCTCAACTGCAATAGCTCCCATTCCTTTTACTGGAATGAGACCACTATGGTCTATTCGAACATTTGCAACTCGAGTAGGATTCAATTCTTTGAATAGTTCTTTATCATGAGTGCTGTGATTTGTGCATCCGCTATCAATCAATCACGACTCGCTAGAAACATTGCTTGCAAAACATGATGCAACAAATAGTTGATCCTCTTCTTGTTCATTTACAACTCGAGCATCTACATCATGTTGCTGAGTTTTGTTCTTACAAATGATTGCTTCATGCCCAAACTGATTGCACTTACTGCACTTAGCTTCAGGCCTTCTCCAACACTTGAAAGGTGCGTGTCTGATCTTGCCACAATGCTTACAACGAGGGTAGTTTCCTTTGAAGCTACCTGTTTTGTTTTTGTTCTTGCGTGTTGCACATTCTCCATCTGTTGGTTGGTACTTCTTGTTCTTCTTTTTCTTATATCGTCCATCATCTTGATGCTTGGCAGGTAAATCTCCTTCAACAGCTCTTTCTTGTCTTATAACACGTTGTTGCTTTTGTGCTTAAAAGGGACTTAAGAGCTTTGTTAGTGTAATACTGGACAAGTCCTTAGTATTTTCTAAGGTTGTAATGGTCGCCTTAAATCATTTAGGTACCGTTACAAGGATTTTCTCAACGATCCTTGAATCGTTAAAAGTGGAACCCAACAATCTAACGTGCTTGGCAATGTTAAGAAGTCGGTCAGTGTATTCCTTTATGGTTTCACTGTCCTTCATATTTTGCAACGCAAACTCACGTACCAAAATTCAGCACTTGCATCCCTCAAATTCTCTCATCTCCTTCATACCCAGTCTTAAGATAATCCCATACCTCTTTTCCGACTTTAGAGACATGATGCGAGTGAAGACAGTGGATGAAACTGCAACAAATAACATGCCTTTGCCTTTGATTTTCTAATTTTCCTTTTTTGGTGATTTTTAATTTGCGCCATTGTGGGATTGTTTGGCAAGGAAGCAATGATGTATTCATCTTCTACAGCCTCTTAGAGATCTAAAGCTTCCAGATATGTCTGCATTCTAACTGCCCAGATTCAATAACTTTCTCCACCAAAAGTTGGTGGTGCCATTAAAGAAAAACTTGCTTCTCCGTTCATGGTATTCACAAAATCTAATTGGTGCCCACACATGCAGGTCCCTTAAGAAATAAAGCTCCTGATACCAATTAAAGGTTTTAAAAACCTGTTTAAGCTAAACAACACAAAGGGAAATCAAAGACTGCACCTAAAACAAAAAAGACGAGAGAGAGAAAAAAAATGGAAGCAAAAGAAGAAGGATTTCATTAATGCTTCAGATTAGATAAATAAGAGCCTAGAATGAAAGTAAAAGAATAATACCACACGATCTAGCAATTCACTTAACAACTCCTAAATAATAGGAAAGCATGACTAACAACTAATTGACTAAGTCTTACTTAAAACATTGGCAGTAAAATTAAATTTAGTGCAGTTCAAAAGAAGATTCCTAACAGATTGTATGGAGTGATATTTTTATTGTGTTGGTATGCAAATAAAGAAAAAGTACGAAAAGATATCAATGTCTTGGTAAACTTTTGAAAGAAGAATAAAACAAAGATGTGTGTATTTTTTCTTTTGGATTTTTTCGTCTCTTCTCTTGATTTTGTGCGTGTGTGTGCATAATGATTTTTTTTTTTTGTGTTGTGCGTCTGTTTGTGTATGTCTTGTGTTTTGGATTGGTGAGCGTAGTATATAGGTATAGTAGTGTATGTGGAGTGTTGTGGGTAGTGTGAGGTGAGTGGAAATGTGGTAGTGGGGTTGTGGTTAAGTGGGGGTGAGGGTAATGGGTAGATTATTATTATTTTTTTAAAATTTTTTGTCGTTAATAAATAATAATAATAATAATATTAACTAATTATTTTGGAATTAATAAAAATATAGAAAAATTAAATACCTAGATCAAAAAATATAATTAAGAAAATATTAAAATCACTAATTTATTTACTAATACTTTGAATAAATTAAAACAAAATGTACCTTAAAGTATGACTCTATTTTTGTTGTTTTCAATCCTTTTAAAATAAACTTAATAATATAAGATAAAAATTAAAATATTTAATTTAGATTTATAAACTATTTAAGCTCTAAAAATGGTGGTAAACTTAAGTTCGGTCAAAAATTACGTGTCTACAGTATCCCTAAGTGATTGGTCCTCCAAATAGGGAATTTCACCACGCAACTTGGTCCGTCTATAGGTGTATGCTTTACTAACCCTTGTCCTTAACCCCGGATTAGCCTTCACAATATTATGGTCAGGCTATTATATAGCGGCTAAACACGTGTGAATCATCGTTGTTAAATCCTTTTATCATTCACTACTTCCTTGGTCCGGAATTAGGAACGAGGTGAGTTTTAATGTTGGCCACCATTAAAAAGCATTCAAAATGAAAGGATGTATAATACATGCATAAACACTATTCTAAAATTACTTAGTTATTAGTCATACATTGTTAATTGCTCATGGTTCCCACAACCCTAGTTGTGAATTTAGCTGCTCATGCTTGAAAGTTCACAATTCATGTTAGGTTTAACAAAAGAAATCATAAACATACAATTAGAATAGTTGAATAACGAAATCTTGAATTGAAAATCAAAACCAAATATCATAAACCAAGCTTCAAGAATTAATTGCCAAAGATGTTTGCAAAATAATCCTCAAAGCCAAAACAAAATATCACAAATTGTCTAACAACCAAAAAAATGAAACATACAACTTATATTTATAAAAAAGAAATCCTAAACCAAGTAGGAAAAGAAAAAATAGGAAATTGCGGTTTGGACACGGTTTCAATCCACGACAGCCACCTACGGACCGTGGATCAGCAGTTGGCCAAAAATTTATGGTTTTTAATCGACGGTCAGTACCTACGGACTATAGGTTCATTCATGGTCCGTCATGCTCCTCCGTGGTTCAAGTAGTGGAAGTTCAACTCTCTGAATCAAACGACGGACAATGATCGACGGTCTGTCACACAAGCTACGGGGTGTCATTTGCCTCCGTGGTTCTACACTTAGTCAGATCTTTGAACACACACCTACGCCACTCAACCTACGGCTCGTCGACTGGATGACAGCCCGTGGTTGGGCTCTGTCAACTGCCACTTGTGCTACTTCAGCTCTTTTCTCACTCAACCGCTCCAAACTTATTTCCTGCAAAAATCACATCAAAATATCATCATATCTAATAACATAATGCCCAAGACTCACATAAACTTCAAGTATAATGCATTAAAAATACCATAAACTCACGGTATATCACCCAACTATCAAATTCATCAGTTTAACACCGAGAACCTTAGAGATGATTTTATACAAAGAGGTACAACATGATCTAGGTTTGTCATATTTAACTTTAGTAGGAGATGGAACTTTAGGTACTAAAGTTATGGCGGAAGTATTTATAGAAGGTAAGATAGTACCAGTGATAAAGAATTGCTAAATAGCTTTCGGGACATCTCATTTGACTATGTCCTAGTTTCCCATAAAGAACTCAATAGGAAACCCATCCACCCCAGAGTTTTTTTCTTTTGGCATAGACTTAACAACTTCAATGATTTCCTCATATGTCACCTATCTGATCAGCTTTTTTTGTTGTTGTAGAGTTGAGCATTCTCCTTTCTTAACAACCTCAATATTCAAATAAGGCAATTCACTAGTACTTGCACCCATCAAGCCAATGAAGACACCAATAAATTCAGCTTCAATTTCCTCAGGATCTGTAAGCTTGGTAGTTTTCTCAGTATATATAGAAGTAATGGCATTATGACTAGATCTAATCTTCCATTGAGCATGAAAGTATTTGGAATTAGCATCCCCACACTCAACCCAAGTAGCTCTAGATTTTTTCCTCAACACCTGCCCCTCCACCCTACTCCATTTCTCAATTTCTAATAACAGTTGCTTCTCCTGGTTGAATCTGCTTCTGGATAATATCAAGTTTTTCTCTAGCTATATGTAATTTCTGAAAGTATGCAGCCATATATATATATATTAATATCTTTCAATTTAACCTTTAACTGCTTTAGTTTTCCCCATACATTCATCATGGGCTGTGTAGACCCCTCCACCTCCCATACTTGTTTCAGAGTGCATTAAAACCCATGATGCCCCATGACATTAGGATAAAACTTAAATAGTCTGGGATATAGATTAGTATAGGAGAAACACTTAATCTATAAGGGGGAGTGGTCAGAAATTGAGAGATTTTTAGATAATATGCTTCCACTTGACATAATGTTGCAACCAGTTTAGGTCTCCTAAAGCCCAATTAATTTATTTTACTATACACCTTTCTCCTACTTCTTGTTTGTTACACTAAGTAAAATGCATCCTTGTACTTTTAAGTGGTGTTAGTTGCAATGTATCCAACATACCTTGGAATATCTGTACCTCACTAGGACTCACATGTGATCCCATTCTATCTCCTAGCTCAGCACATTGTTGAAATCACCACACAACACCCAAAGATAATTATTTTGCAAATCAACCTGGTCCATATTATCCCACAATATCTCCCTTTGAACCTGCCCATTCATACCAATAATTTTAGTGAGGTAAATGTGAGCACGAGTTCTAGGGTCCTCAACATCACAATGAATATATTGATCCTTCACCTCAAGAATAGTAACACTAAGATACTCTTTCCATATCAACCAAATTCTTCCATTTGGCATTTCACTATAATTGAAGCAAGCTTTTCAACTCTAGCAATCTTCTTCGATACATTCATAGCTTTGGATTATTTCACTTTTTTCTCTAGGCATCCAAATACTTCAATTTTATGCTTTGCCAGAAAGAGCTTCACCTCTTTCTATTTATGGGCCTGATTCAGGCCCCTAATATTCTAAGTTGACAAAATCATGGTGGAACAAATGGCATGAGGTTGGCAGCACCTATTTCATCTTCAGAGACCATGATTTTCTTACCACACTTTTGAGGTGGGTCATCACTTATTATGCATGCCTTCTTCAACACATCATGTGGTTGTTGTAGCTCGATTGTACTGCATTAAATATATCTCATAGAGGTGCTTCTCTTGTCCCTCTCCAGATATAGCTTAACAACTTGTTAAATATATTGTTATTTCCTTTGCTTCCTTGTATTTCTCTTTATCACTATAGGATCTATCATAGCCTTTTCTTTCCTATACTTAGTATACTCTGCTTCAGCCTCTTTATTGTCCTCTTTATTATACCAGCATTCCACATCATTATGTCCAAATTTCAGACATTCATTGCAATATTTTGGTCTCCAATCACACTCAACTGGTTGATCCCATGGCCCAGAAGGAGTTTCAATCACTATCATATCAGGAAAAGGCTCTAACACATCTACTTCAATTAAAATGTTAGCAAATGATATCTTCTCTACATTAGCTGTGAAATTGCCTGTGTGTAAAGGTTGACCCATTGCACCATCAACTTTACTTAATTCTTCTACTGACCAGTAACCCACATGTAGCCTAGGAAATTTGACCCATAGAGGGATTAAGCTAAGAACCTCCTTATCTAGTTCAAAATCCAATTCTCATTGCTTAAGGACTAATGGTATATTGTTAATATAGAAAGGTCCCTCAGTAAGTACTCTCTCCTTTTCGAGCTTAGTCTGAAATTTAAAGATGTAATATCCATCATCATGAAAATGAACCTGAGGTTTTGCCTTCCAAACTCTAGATGGATAGTTCTTCAATTGATTAATCTAAGGTGTATCCCCTAGTACGTAGCCATGAATATTCCCATGTTTAACATGTTCCTTAATATCATCATCCTCAATTTGCATAGTTAAAACCCCATTCTTCAATATCAGAGGAGCATAGTTTAGAGACTTACCCTGATTTCCCCACTCTTTCCCAGTTGTTGGAGTTGGATGAGTGAAAGCTTCAACATCTGAAAATTGTAGTCGCCGAAATGCACCTCCTCCTCCAAGATACTTGTATCATCTTCCTCAGATATAGTCTTAAATTCTGGAGGTAGATTGCTCCCAAACGTGATCGACAGAAGATTCCTAGGTATGCCAGTCGCAGGAGTAATGTAGTGTCTTCCAGGGGTCGTTTCTCAATGTCGTGTCATAGCTACTTCTGGTAAAAAATGCTGGCTTGCTATTGTGCGCCTGGAGAAAATCTAATATTGCCTAACATGTGACCATACCTACAGCTCTCCTCCTCAATCAGTGGATTGAATTTCAATGCTAACTTAAAGTGGTTTTCTCTTGCTTTCTTCTTCAAACCAATCCAACAACACTTGATAATTCATAACTTCTTTATGGATTTATTGGATCGTGTTGGACATATTAATACTGTCATATGGTTCTAATTTGTTTGTCGCATCGGTAGGTGACTTGGAACAAACTCCTCAGCCACTTTATCGTCCCAACTATGTTGTCTTTCACGTGTCTTCTTTTTTGCTTTTGTTTTTTTCGCCTCTTTGTTGCCTAGGTGATATAATCCCCTTCCCTAGCTACTCTATCAAAGCATATGTCCAACATATTATCTTCCTCATCTTCAACAAAAGAATCCTCGGCCAAATCAATTGTATTTGACGCTAAGGTCCTTGACTCATTCTTCTTTACAATCACACATTTAGGCACAAATAAAGGAGCTTCTGGGCTTAATTTTCTATTCAAAGCAAGTGGTGAAACCTGCTCTTCTTTAACCAAATTGTTGTCATTCTCTTTTGACCTTACTAGCTAATCAGATTCATTAAGCGACTCCAAATATTGGGAAGGGATCTTATGAGCTGAGGTGTTCAATGTGACCATGAGTGGCTTAATCGTTGGATTGAATTTGAGTAGCATGGCATCCTGATTTTCTTGAATAATCTTAACTACTTTAGGATTAGAAATATATAATGTTGGAGCCATAATATTACATCTTTTCGAGTAGCCTTCAATAAAGTATCAAAGCTATTCGAACATAATAGGTTTTTTGAGGCATTACTAATATCTTGCATCTTCTCACAGTCCTGAAAATTCTCAGTCGCAGCCTTTCCATTACCTGGAGAATTATTTCAGCTAGTCGAGGAAAGGGTCTGACTACTAGTTGAATTTTTGTGTGCAATTAATGTCTACTTTTTAGTTGTTTTCTCGTTTTCATCTTCCAAAACATGTTGCTCAAAATTTTCAGCATCTTCAACATCAGTTGTATCAATTATTTTTTGTCCTGAATCTACTCGCGATGCATCAACCCCAACTTTTGGTGTTCCACCTTCCTTTTTAGTTGCATTAGACATCAAATTCAACCCAAATTCTCTTGATTGCACCTCATTAATAGCAGCCTATTGGTTATTCATATCGCATGTAGCATCCACATTTTTTTTTGTAGCTGTAATATCTCTATAGATATAAGACTTAGAGCTAATTCTTGATTATTTGAAACATCTAAAATACCTTTGGTTCTAGTAGTTGTTTGATGACCAATATTACTTGTATCAACATCTATTTAGTCTGCAAAAAATTTTCAGAGAAGTGGAAGCAATCAATTGTCAATCTAAAGCAATAGCTTTACTTTGATCGACATAACCCTTATTTTTTTATTTAATGTTTCCCTTGCATCACATTGATATTTTTCACTCTCATTAGTAGTGCCTAGTACCTTGTAAAATAGCTTTAATGGAATCATCAATTTGTTTGTTATTTTGATTTCTTTTCGAGATCAAACGATAACTACCTTCATCATGACATTGGTACTTACAACAATTACAATACAAAGGCAGATTATCGTAAACGATCTCCTGACAAATCTCGATCAACTGACCAGATATTCCATCCACAAATTATAACCTTATACGATTTAGAAGTTTTTCCATTATATCAATGTATAACCTTTACCCTAATTGTGCTATGTCCTGACTTGATTTGAGTAGATTTATTTATAACTATTGGTTTCCCAACTGCCGATGCTATAGACAGAAGAGACCTATTTGCAAATAAATCAGGAGATAAATCAGGTCAGGTCAAGATATTTAAACCACAACTAAAGTCGTTTCTTCCTTAGGATTATATCCAATGGATTATCGAAATACCCTATATTGGTGCTCTTCTCCAGTGTAGAGAATACCATTAATTGAGCGAGATAAACCTAGTAAAAAATCTTCATATTGATCAAACCTCAACAAAATTTGTCTTGGATCAAGTAAGCCAATTAAACAATTGCCCGGGTACCAAGATGTTTCAACAAAATCAACCGTAATACCTTCAAATTTGGCGCACAATGGGATAATCAAAACACCACTGCTTGATGCAATCCCTCTTCGATCGTAAAGTCTTTCCTTTCCTTCATTGAAAATGTGATAGTAGGTTCTCCATGAACAATTTCGACTGATTTTACGATTGTTTTTTAGTTAACTAGGATAGATCATTTGGGGTTTAGATTGTTGGAATCGACAAGGGTAGCATATGCGGTGGTTTTGGTGGTGAGGCGGGCTGGACAGCCGGAGGAGGCCGTCCAGTGGCCATAGCGGCCATGGGAGGGTTGCGCAGCTGTTGCCTAAGAAACACCAGAGCCACCTGAGTGAGGAAGCTCTAGGGCTTGATTTTCCCCTGCTTCCTAGTAATTGTTTGTGGGAAGGAGCGCCTAATGTAGGTGCCTCTTGTCAAAAGTCAGATTTACATTGAAGAATCATGAAATAAATAACCCACCGACAAGAACAAGTTATTATATATAAGATAAGAAACATAAAATAGAAAAGTAGTAGATGCCTATTACTTGAAATAAGAAAATCCCGTTGAAGTGTATGATTGTAATTAAAGACATAATTTTGCAATTTAGCAAATCAGAGGTATTCTAAAACATTATGCAATGAATTTTATGTTCTACACTAAAACTTTTTTCTCAAATTCACCAGATATTTTATAACAAAAAGTGCATCAATAAATGCAGTAGATACGAGCTACATAAAAAGTTTTAGCTGCACATTTACAAACATAAATCCTATATTTTGTTGTAATATCCATGTCTAAATGAATCATGATATGTTATGTCTATGCAATGTTGTCTCATGTTACTCGTGAGCACGATTATTTTTTCATATGAGTTATTCAGATCCTACACTGTAACTGCTCAGATTCACTTTGATACATGATTCCTACACATAGCACATAGCATTCAAATATGTACACTAAGCTATTCACAAGAAGGCCACAAACTACCTTTATTAACCCATCAAATGACTAACTTTACATGTACCTACCTACTCTCAGAATCAATTAAAAAAAAATTATTCACACTTGGTGTTTACACATTGTCTCCTTGTTTTTATCAACAACCATGGTAAACTAATATTGTTTGGTATAAACACCATGCGTGAGTAATTATTTTTCCGTCTACAATCTCCAAAACGGTCTAATGCACTGCAACTTATGGAACTATGTGTCAAACAATTTCCCATTCTTTGCTTGATGAATCGTCCTACAGTTCTTCGTACGAGAATTAACTAAGTTGCTGCTTCTGCAATTTCTGAACAAGTAAAGAGAAGTGAAAATTCTTAGTAGGCAGATACCACAACACTAACCAGCTTCCACCAAATACTGCATAAAATTGAACTGACAAGAAAGAAGCTATACAATATTGTGAAATAAATGGCAGTAACATTAGCTGAACAAAATGCAACTTAAGATTCCAACAAAACTTGTCTTTTCCAGTTTCTCCTTGTTTTCCTAATTTTTCGGTATTGACAAATTAGGCTAAATCAAATGTTTGTCAAGCTAGGAAAAAAAACCAACACATAAACATCTAAGACTTACTTAGACATGGCTACTGGTTATGTGGTGGCTTTTGAACTTCTGCTTCTATTTCTTTTACATTGTTAACAACTTGAATTTTCTTCGACAAAAGCTCCATCTGCTGCTCAACATTTTCCAAAAAAGTAACTAGCTGCTCTCTATAAAGGTCACATAATTTATCCTGACGCTCCAACTCCATAGACAGTTCTTGGATTCTCCTGTCCTTTTTATCCTACAAGAGAAAATTAAAAGGCACTCATTTCAGAGATCATTGGGAATTGCAGGTCCAATTTTGTCCACATGAAGACAGACACACATTTTCAAATATCATTAATTAACAAAGCTTGAGATCCTTAGAGGGGCACATGCTTCACCCTAGCCACCTGTTTCCTATGGGAATATGGAGTGGTGTGATAGAGAAATGTGAAAAGAAGATGAAATATTTATCTTCTTTTTTTACAGTAATGAAAAGAAGTTTCATTTAGTTAAATGGGATATCATGATAAGAAGCAAGACAGAGAAAAGTAATGGGTATAGGGAATTTAAAGGCTCAGAACCAGAGTTTGATGCTGAAATGGCTTTGAAGATATGCTTCATAAGAAGAAAATTTGTGGAAGAAAGTTATTTGGAAGAAATATGGGGAAGAGGGTAGTTAGACCACTGTTACAAAATGTACATAGTCATATCTACTCATAATATTCATAGCATAATCATAGGTAGAGATCTTTAGAGATCTTAGAGATATTTAGGGATATTTTCTGATTTTATTTCCTTAGATAGATTTACTTGTACACCTATAAATAGCTCTTATTCTTGGAATAATAGAACAATGAAATTGATTCATTGGCTATGTACTTTACATGGTATCAGAGCGGGTTATCCTGCTTTGTCTGAGTTAAATCAGAACTCCTCTGATATACAAAACACCAGAATCTAGTGGTCAGAGGAGAAGAGCGTGAGATTTACGTGCCAGGAAAGCTACTTGAGACATTGCAGATCTTGAAGCACGTGAAGGTGTGTACGTGGATCTATCTTGGTCTGGTTTTTTGTTACGATTTCAGCTTGACATTTCTGGACGATTTGTGGTGGTCCTCTAATCATCGGACCATATGTTGGAGAAGAGAATCCTTGAAATAGAATTTGTGCACTCTCATTGGTCAGGTTTGACACTTCTCTGTTTATTAGTATTTAGTCTTTCATTCTGATATATGTTGGAGGCTGTCTGCAAAGTGCAACAATGAGTTGAATGATTGCTCCACAATTTGTGAACTTGATATTATTTTGGAGGTTATCTACTGCTCATTTGGAAAAAAAAATTTGAAGTGCAATTGCAAGTTTGGTTGTCAACCTTAAGATTTTGTCTGCCCGTTAGCTACTGTTTGTCTTTCCTTTTGGGTATAGTGTGACTTTCAGATATAGCCTACTTGGAATGTTCTATTGGTTTCAACATCAATTTGATTTGATACAGTGAGCATTTTAGTTGGAAAAAAAATGACTGATTAAGGTGAGGTTGTTGCTGCTTCTAGTCCATTTTCTGACAAAATGGTATTGATTTCAGTTGAGGAGTTTGCTAAATTCTCTTGATATAAGAAATTATTGAAGGAATCCACTTCAGTTAATGCTTTTCCCAAGTCAGATAAAGCATGTCTTATCACCTCTTCAAATAAATGGGTGATTGATTCAGGTGCCACCAATCATATGACAGGTAATCCAAATATTTTTTCTAGTTTTCAGCCACACAAAGTACCCTCTCCAGTTACAGTAGCTGATGGATAAACCTGTAACATTATTGGATCTGGAACTGTTAAACCTACCTCCTCCATTACCTTGTCATATGTTTTAAGTCTACCAATATTAGCCTTTAATTTAATTTCTGTTAGTAAAGTTACTAGAGACCTTCATTGTTATATCACTTTCTTTCCTGATCATTGTTTGTTTTGTGGTCTTACTACAAATAAGGTTATTGGTAAAGGAAATGTACATGATGATCTATATATGCTTGATGAATGTGAATCTCGATTTGTTGCTTGTTCAAGTGTTGTATCTCCATTTGAAGCACATTGTCGATTAGGACAACTTTCTCTACCTCTATTGAAAAAGCTTTGTCCTCAGTTTCAGCATATTTCCTCATTGGAATGTTAGTCATGTATATTTGCAAACCACCATCGTATCTCACTAGGTCCAAGGGTTAATAAGCAAGTTGGGTCTGCTTTTGAGTTAGTACATTCAAATGTTTAGGGACCATTTCATATTGTTTCTAAAACTGGACATAAATATTTTGTTACTTTTGTGGACGATTTTCTCAAATTACTTGGATTTACTTTATGAAGAGTCGATCCGAAGTGTTTACTCACTTTACTGCCTTTTGTGCTGAAGTCAAAACTCAATTTAGTGCATCAACTAGGATCCTAAGGAGTGATAATGCTAAAGAATATATGTCAGGATTATTTCGGTCTTACATGAGAAAGCATGATATTCTTCATCAGTCTTCATATGTTGATGCACCTTCTCAAAAATGGAGTTGCTGAGAGGAAGAATAGGGATCTACTTGAGACAGCTCGGGCACTTTTGTTCCGATTGAAAGTCCCCAAACAATTTTGGGCTGATGCAGTCACTACAACTTGTTTTTTGATCAATCGTATGTCGTCGACTGTGTTGGCGGGTAATATGCCTTGTAGTGTTCTTTTTCCAAATAAATCACTATTTTTGGTGGAACCTAAGGTGTTTAGAAGCAAAGCACATGTTATGTTCGACCACCTGTTACTAAATTGGATCCGAAGGCATTAAAATGTGATTTCTTAGGCTATTCTCAACTTCAGAAAGGGTATCAATGTTATTCTGTTGAGTTTGGAAAATACCTAGTGTCAACTGATGTGGTATTTTCAGAGGATACACCATTCTTCTATGCACCTCCCATTTCCACAAGTGAGGTGGAGGAAGATGAGTGGTTGATCTATCAGGTCACTCATGCTGTAACAAAATAATCATATGATGTTGTTCTTCCATCTTCTAGTCCATTCATTGAGAATCAGTCAACTATTACGCCTTCGAAACCTTCTTCATCCGTTCCAATAAGATTGCCAATTGGTCAAGTTTACTTAAGGAGGAGAGGTAATGATGATACTTATCCTAGATCAGCTCATTCATCATTAGTTCATTCTCCACTTGATTCTTCAGAAAATCTTGACCTTCCTATTGCTCTTTGGAAAGGTAAACGTTAGTGTAAATCCACAATTTCCATTGCTAACTTTGTTTCTTTTGACCACTTATCTCCTGCATCTAGTTGTTTGATTGGCTCTCTAGACTCTATCTCTAATCCTAAAACAGTGAAAGAAGCCTTGACTAATCTTGGATGGCGTGATGCAATGCTTGAAGAGATAGATGCTCTTGATGAAAATCATACTTGGGATTTGGTGGATTTACCCAAAGGAAAGAAAGCAATAGGATGCAAATGGGTTTTTACCGTCAAAGTCAATCCTGATGGTTCTATCGCAAGACTTAAGGCTAGACTTATGGCTAAAGGCTATGCTCAGACTTATGGGGTATATTATTCAGACACTTTTTCCCCGTAGCTAAGCCCGCCTATGTTCGTTTGTTTATTTCCTTGGCTACTTCTCAGCATTGGCCTTTGCATCAACTGGATATCAAGAATGCTTTCCTTCGTGGTGATCTCCATGAAGAGGTGTATATGGAGCAACCACCTGGGTTTGATGCTCAGGGGGAGTATGGAAAAGTTTGTCATCTAAGAAAATCTCTAGATGGTCGAAAATAGAGTCCTCGTGCCTGGTTTGAAAAATTTAGAGATGTAGTTCAAGAATTTAGGTTGAAGATGAGCAAGTGTGATCACTCAGTCTTTTATAGACAATTAATGTATTATTCTTCTAGTTGTCTATGTTGACGATATTGTTATTACAGGAGATGATTATACTGGAATATTTTCTCTCAAGTAGGTTTTACATGCCAAGTTTCATACCAATGATTTGGGACATCTAAAATACTTCTTGGGTGTAAAAGTAGCTAGAAGCAAGAAAAGGATTTTCTTTTCTCAAAGAAAGTATGTACTTGACCTACTGGCAGAAACTGGTAAGTTGGGAGCAAAACCGTGTGGCACACCAATGGTTCCTAATGAACATCTTACTAAGGATGATGCGAACCCTTTTGATGATCCAGAAAGATACAGAAGGTTTGTTGGGAAACTAAATTACCTTACTGTGACTCGGCCAGATATTACCTATGCAGTCAGTATTGTTAGTCAATTCATGTGTGTACCAACCGTCAAACATTGGGCTGCCTTGGAACAAATTTTGTGTTACTTGAAAGGAGCCCCTGGCCTTGGCATATTGTATAGCGACCACAGACATACTCGTGTTCAATGCTTTGCAGATGCAGATTGGGTAGGATCAAGGATTGATAGAAGATCTACTACTAGCTATTGTGTCTTTATTGGTGAGAAGATTCAAGAGAACGTGATTTCTACTGGCTTTGTGAAGACAGGAGAGAAATTGGGTGATATATTCACAAAGGCTTTGAATGGAACTCGGATGGAATATCTTTGTAACAAGTTGAGCATGATTAATATATATGCTCCAACTTGAGGGGGAGTGTTACAAAATGTACGTAGTCATATATACTCATAATATTCATAGCATAATAATAGGTAGAGATCTTTAGGGCTCTTAGAGATATTTAGGGATATTTTTTTATTTTATTTCCTTAGATAGATTTACTTACACACCTATAAATAGGTCTTATTCTTGGAATAATAGAACAATGAAATTGATTCATTGGCTCTGTACTTTACAACCACAAACCCAGTAACCACTCCCTATGGCTGCAGTGTTTGGAGATCCATCAGGAATCTATGGAAAAATATGAGGAACAATACAAGACTAAAAGTGGGAAATGATTTGAAGATTTCCTTCTAGAAAGACAACTGGGTTTAAGAGGGTGCATTACCACAATTGTTCCCAAACATTTACACTCTATGCCAACAACAGGAAGCAACAGTGGTTGAAGCTTGGTCTAATCGAGGGTGGAACCTGACTTTTAGAAAATGTCAAAATGACTAGCAAATGAAGAGAAATAGAGTTTCACCATACCCTTAATCAACTTCAGGGAATCTCTAAAAATGCAAATACTTTGGTATGGCAAGGAAACTCTCAAGGAAATTTAAAGTGGTGGAAGCTTACTAGATTTTGAGCAAACTAAATAATCAAGTGTGTTGTTGGCCATGGAAAATGATCTAGAAAGTAAAGAATCAATTGAAAGTAGCTTGCTTTAATTGGCTGGTGGCCAATGAAGTAGTATTGACATGGGAAACGTTGAAACTAGGGATTTAACTTATGTTCCAGATGTTGTTTGTGTAAGGAACAAGTAGAGACAGCCAACTGTCATTTTTTACACTGCAAATGGACACAATATATCTGGAGAATTTTCACTAACCCAAGGGGAATCAAGTGGGTGATGCCAGGAAACACAAAGGGGTTTCTTGACAGTTGGGGGAGAGAATGGTATTTGACCAATCAGAAGGAGAGATGGAGGGTTGTCCTAGTATGTATTTGGTGGACTAAATGTAAAGAGAGAAATCAGAGGTGTTTTGAGGATAAGCCGTGCAACACTCAGAGGATGAAGATCAAATGCCTAGCTCTTTATTATTTTTTGTGTAAACAAGAATATTTAGTACAAACAAAAAATATTTTTGATGTTTTAGACAATAGATAAGAAGCATCATAGGAATTAAGGCTTCTATATTTTGTAATCGTCGAACTTTATAGTACTATAAGTCTTGGTATAGTACACCTTGTTAGAATAGGAACACGAACAAGAATGGTATATATATATATTCCTACTTATAATAAGAATAGGAATAGGAATAGGAATAGTATACAAAATCCTATTTGGACAAGGATTGTAATATAGTGTCCTAGTTATGTAGCCTCGCATCATCCTTCCGGTGACTACTTTCTCATATCTAATTTTTGTGGCACCGTGCCATCCTTCCGGTGGCTACTTTCTCATATCTGATTTGTGTAGCACCATGCCAACTTTCCAGTGACTACTTTTGCATAACTGATTTGTGTAGCACCTTGCATCTTCTAGTGACTACTTTCTCATATCTAAGTTACGTATCACCGTGTGACTTTCTGATGACTCCTCAGACTTGATTTGCATAGTTCCATGCATTTTTCCACTGGTAGTGATACTCTCTCTCCCATGGCCAAAATAATATATGTCTGCCCTATTCTAGTTATGGTTGTTGTTCGTCATTGGCCTTTTAATCAATTGGACATTAAGAATGTTTATTTCCACGGTGATCTTGAGGATGAAGTCTATATGGAGAAACCACCTAATTTTGTTGCTCAGAGGGAGTCTATAGCCTTGTATGTCGATTGTGCACATCACTCCTAAGTTGCTCGAACTCAAGTGCGGGTGTTTGATACAGGTGCAGATCTAAAGGTCGGATACTTCATGATCTAACTTTTAAGATTCAGGGATATGGACACATGTGCGGTTACTCGCCTAAAAATAATTAAAATATCTAAACAATAGAGTTATAAAACCTAAATTATGAGATATTATGTGGAGAACTTGAGGAGAATCCTGGAAGGAGATTAAATAAAAAAGAGTGACATGGAAATTTTTATATAATAGGCATTTCATTTTCTTCAATTTCACCTTAGAATTTCTATTGATTATAGAAATCATTAAAACTATCTAGCCTTTCCCATCAATTTTGGTCAATTTACCCAAAATCGCTTGACCAAATCGGACATGGATCCCACAACCATGTCATGTGAACGAGTGTGGCACCAAAAGTGAAGAGCCAGAGCAACTTAGGATCATTTTATGATCTGAAATAGTCTTCTCAAGGTTGGTTTGAGAAATTCAACAAGTAATTCAAGAATTTGGCATGACTCGTAGTGGAGCTGGTCACTCTATGTTTTTTTTAAACTGGTAACTTTGTATTCCTAAGCATTAAGGGTTATGCTGGCCACCTCCAAAAGTGTTAGTCACATAAAAATAACAACAAAAAAAGAAAAGAAAACAACACTACTTACAAAGCTCCTATGAAATCCACTACTTGAATTTCTTCTTCTATGTTCATTTCTTTACACCAAAAACCTGAAGTGGTAATTACTTTCTACTTAATCTTCTCTATAGTGCACTATTTCCATACAAAAATTCTGTGATTTCTCTCCTTCCAAATGATCCACCAGATACAAGCATGTATTGTTCTTCACCACCTCCTCTAGCTCTTACTACCTCCCCTTCTGACCCAACAACTTAGTAGGTCTGTTGTATGTTATGGCATAATCCAATTTAGGCTAGCTAAATTGGTGAATAGAGCCCATACCTGTGTTGTTACTTTGCAGTGGAGGAACAAATGATTGTTGGTTTCTAGAGCCTCTTTACAAAGATAACATCT
The DNA here is from genome assembly GCF_019186545.1 of Solanum stenotomum. Lineage (NCBI taxonomy): Eukaryota > Viridiplantae > Streptophyta > Magnoliopsida > Solanales > Solanaceae > Solanum > Solanum stenotomum. The sequence continues at coordinate 17,330,663 of NC_064288.1, forward strand.
TGAGGCAATAATTCTTCACCTTAGTAAGGGATACACTCTTCCATATAACACTACATGGCCCTAATTTCTTCCTTGCAATTGTGGCTAGATCCCTTTTATACATTCTGTTCACAGAGAATTGACCATTAGTATGATGCCTCCATAGCAATTTATCTGTTTCCAGATTTGTGCCAGGAAAATCTCCAATCAAAGATAGCATATCTGATACCCACTCTATTTCCCAATCATTAAGAAATCTCCTAAAGAGCAAATTCCATCCTTGTGGAGACCAAACCTCTTGTATTTTGCTATTAGGATTCTGGCAAATGGAAAACAGCCCAGGGAATATATTTTTCAGGGACCCTTGACCAGTCCAGTCTTCCTTCCAAAACAAAGTCTTATTTCCTCTATCACGCCCCGAGACTACCCCCGAGACGCAAACACGGGACCTAGGACCACAAGTGATCTCAAGCTAACCTTGTTGTCCTGATCATGGGCATACTAAAGATAAAATAACTTATGTGGAAGCTAAATCATAAATAAAAATGAAATGATAGGGAATACCCATATACTGAGATAAATGATAACTGATGAGTTTAATACAAAGATGATATTAACTCAATACTAAGCTGAATCTAACTATGTCTGAAAATAGCCTCTAACTTACTAGATATGTTGGGACAGGCCCCAACTAAGTCTAGCAAAACTGAAACTAAAGGACTAAAAATAATACTGAAAAGAGTCTCATGACTATTGTCCTCGGAGAATGAGGACTCACCTCTGATTCTGCTGAACTGGAGATCGGGAACTGATCTAAGCGTGATCTAGATGCTGAGAACCTGAACCTACATCATGAGAAGATGTAGCGCAGAGTATGCGTTAGTACTTGAAAGGTAATGAGCATGGAGGATAGAGTAAAACTGAAATAACATATAACTGAACAAAGCAATAAAGCAATGATATAATCTGAACATGATATAAATACTGAATACTGAACTAACTGGAAACAGTGGCCAATTTATAACATGCTGAAACTGAATACTGGATATACTGATAAATGGTCAATGCAATAGGGTCTGACTGAACTATGGGGACTACTAATAACCGATAATAAAACCAGATGAGCTAAATGTAGAGTCTGATGTATACGCCCCATTGAGAGGACCCAATATACCCTGCCAGAGGTATAGAGGATGCTAGCATGATCACTGAAATGATGCCCACAGAGGGGACTTTCAACCTACGTAGCTAGTAGTTCTGGGAGAATTTCGGTACATTGAACCCTAGTCCAACTCGGCATTATGCTACTCCCAATGGATTAAGTAATTAACACATTATGACTGAATTTCTGTAAGTTACTAGATAGCTCGAACTAAACATGCAAACTGAGTATGCAACAATTAAACTGATATTGATGTATTAATAATTGAGGCATGTATAACTGAATAACTGAAATATTTGACCTAGCATGTATAATTCAAGAACTAAAGAATTACATAGCTAGGGTTCTGAAATTCATGGAATAAATTGGATATTAACATACTAATCTGATTTGGAACATTTAAATAACTAATTCATGATGAGCTGTTGAAATTATAGAAACCCTAGGTCTAGTCATAATAAGAGAATCAAGAAACTAACTGAAAACTAGGGACCTAATGGATGAAAGGAACCCACTAGTAAAATCCCACATACCTGGTGACGAATTTCATGGAAAAATCCTTTGATTTCTGGGCTGGAACTGAAGAAAACTTGTTGCGTTCTTGAACTATGGTTCTTGACTTCTTTCTCCTCTTAGCGTTCTAATTTTCTAAGTTTGGATTAATGATTTGACTTAGGTAAGTTCTAGTTATGTTTCTAGGCTTAAACTGACTAAAACCTCATAATTTAGGGTCTAAACGACGTAGCTTAGGGGTCCAACGAAATAGAAAAGACCAAAAGACCCCTGACTTAACTGCTGTCAGAGTGATCGACGGACGGGATCTACGGGCCGTGGATCGAATGACGGTCTGTGCTGGTCGGTCGTCGCTTGCATCAGAGGCTGGGTAAAGGGGACCTCAATCCATGGACATAGACCACGGACCGTGGTCTGACCTATGTACCATGGGTATGTCTGTGGGTCAAGACATAGCTGATTTTCTAAGCTGGGTTTGGGGAGGGGTTGCAGTGGTGAACCACGGACCACCAGCACGGGACGTGGTCTGACCTACAGTCCGTGGATGGCAACCATGAGTTGCCCCTGCAACTTCTCAAATCTGCAGTTTGGTCTATCTAGGATACGGGGTGTTACATTATCTCCCCCTTAAGAACATTTGTCCTCAAATGAAGACTAAAGTAGCTGAAATAGAGGGAAAGGGCTGCAATCCCTACCACTAAACACTGAGAACTGAATTTCTGACTGAACTGAGTTCCAAGAACATGCAAATACACTGAAAATGCAAGTTCAAACTGAAAATGATTCTAAGACTGAATTTAAGCATGAATGACTGAAAAACTGAAGAGGAACTATTACCTCAAGCTGGAGTGAAATTAGAAGGAAAGAGGTGAGGATACTTGGCTTTCATGGCCGCTTCTGCTTCCCAAGTGGCTCCCTCTACGGACTGACTCCTCCACCAAACCTTGACTGAAGCGACTTTTTAGTTTCTCAGCCTTCTAACTTGACAATCAAGAATCTCAACTAGTACATCCTCATAAAAAAGACTATCTTTTACAACCACAATCTCTAATGGCATTACGGATGCAGGATCACCCACACACTTCTTCAAAAGTGAAATGTGAAAGACTGGATGCACTGTTACCAAATCTACTAACAACTCTAACTCATAAGCCACTTTACCAATCCTTTTCAAGATCCGGTAAGGGCATACATATCTGGGATTGAGCTTCCCTTTCTTGCCAAATCTCATCACCTCCTTCATAGGTGACACTTTCAGGAAAACCCAATCAACAACTTGGAACTCTAGTTCCCTTCTTCTCACATCTGCATAAGACTTCTGGTGACTCTGGGCAGTCTTAAGTCTATCTCTAATGAGTTGCACTTTCTCCATAGCATCAAGGACTGAATCTGGTCCTAGCAAGGCTACTTCACCTACTTCAAACCAACCAACTAGAGATCTACATCTACGTCCATACAATGCCTCATAAGGGGCCATCTGAATGTTGGAATAGTAACTATTGTTGTAGGAGAACTCAATAAGAGGAAGGTGATCGTCCTAACTACCCTTGAAGTCGATCACACAAGCTCTCAACATGTCCTCTAAGGTCTGAATGGTACGCTCTGCCTGACCATCCATCTGTGGATGAAATGATGTGCTAAGGTTAACATGAGTACCAAGACCCTTCTGAAATGACTTCCAGAAATGAGAGGTAAACTAAGGACCTCTATCTGAGATGATAGACAAAGGAACCCCATGCAACCTCACAATCTCATTAATGTAAAGCTTGGCGTAATCCTCCGCCGAATTTGTAGTCTTGACCGCCAAAAAGTGAGAAGACATAGTAACCCTATCAACAATCACCCAAATGGAGTCATGCTGTCTGCGAGTACAAGGTAAACCTGTGATGAAGTCCATGTTTATCACTTCCCACTTCCAAGTAGGAATGTCAATCTCTTGAGTCATGCCTCCTGGTTTCTGATGTTCTACCTTGACTTGCTGGCAATTGGGGCATTTAGCCACAAAGTCTGCTATATCTCTTTTCATACCATTCCACCGATAGACTTCCCGCAGATCACGGTACATCTTAGTGGCGCCTGGATGGATAAAATATTTGGAGTTATAGGCCTCTGCAAGAATATGTTGTCTCAACTCGCCCACATTAGGAACACATAATCGACCCTGGTAGTGAAGCACACCATCTCCCCCTTGGGAGAAAACCTCCACTCTCTAATTGTGGACTGCACCCTTAAGTTCAAGCAAGATTGGATTACTGTCTTGCTTTTCCTTAACCTCTACTACCAAAGAAGATTCTGCCCTATTCTGAACTGTTACACCACCATCTGATATGCTCATAAGATGAACTCCTAGGCGAGCAAGTCTGTGAACATCCTTTGCTAGCTCTTTTCTTTCTTCCTCAACATGTGCTACACTACCCATAGATAATCTGCTAAGAGCATCTGCTACTACATTCGCCTTACCCAGATGGTAATGCACGCTCATATCATAATCTTTGACGAACTCAAGCCACCTTTTCTGGCGAAGATTCAACTCTTTCTGGGTGAATACATACTGGAGGCTCTTATGGTCTGTGAAGACATCTACATGAACAACATACAAGTAGTGTCTCCAAATCTTGAGTGCAAACATCACTGCTGCAAGCTCGAGGTCATGAGTCGGATAATTCTTCTTACGTACCTTAAGCTATCTAGAAGCATAAGCTATAACCTTACCTCACTGCATCAATACACAACCTAGGCCAACCCTGGATTCATCGCAATAGATCACATAACCATCTGAACCCTCTGGTAGAGTCAAGATAGGAGTTGTTGTCAACCTAGTTTTCAGTTCTGCAAAGCTTTTCTTACGACCACTGGAACTTAACCTTTTTTTTAGTCAACCTAGTCAATGGTGAGGCTATGGATGAAAATCCTTCCACGAACCGTCTATAATAACCCACTAGACCCAAGACAGTTCTTATATCCGTAGCAGAGGTAGGTCTAGGCCATTGTCTCACTGCTTCTATCTTCTCGGAATCTACTCGAATTCCTTCACTAGACACAATATGCCCAAGGAAGGCAACTGATTGTAACCAAAACTCGCACTTGTTAAATTTTGCAAATAACTAGCAATCTTTGAGAGTTTGCAGAGCAACTCTCAAATGACTTGCGTGTTCTTCCTCATTCCTAGAGTAAATGAGGATATCATCAATAAAGACGATAAAGAACAAGTCCAAGTACTGCTTGAACACTCTGTTAATCAAGTCCATAAAAGCTACAGGAGCATTGGTTAGTCCAAATGATATGACTACAAATTCATAATGACCATACCGAGTTCTGAAAGCTGTCTTCGGAATGTCACTATCTCTGACTTTAAGCTGATGATAACCTGATCTTAGGTTTATCTTTAAGAAATGACTAGCACCCTCAAGTTGGTCAAACAGGTCATCAATCCTAGGGATGGGATACTTATTCGGCTGAATATACTAGAGAGGAGGCTGACAGGAGGAAGGCAGCTCCGGTGGACATATCCTCGGAGGTGGACATTGAGTCAATATCTATAGAGGCATTTTTGTCTACTCAGACCTCCGGACCTTCAGGTACTTCTGTCCCTCCTCATCTTCACAGTCTCCCGAAATCTCCTCTTTCTCCCAACATACCATGATCACTCAGGAAATGATCCTGAAGATGGGGAATCTAGCCCACTCAGCTGATGTGAGGGCCACTCGATTAGAGAGGTCTGTCCCCTTGATGATTGAGGCTGCGATTGTAGCTGCACTGACCCCTCTGTAGACTTCTATTGACACTCTGACTACGAGAGTTGAAGCTTGTGAAAGCAAGCTAGGGGAAACACCAAGGTTCCGGCTTCGAAAGCCGAGGTAGCAGAATTGAGGAATGACATAGACTATTTGAAGTCTACCGACTTCAATTCATTAATAGGGACTGCAGATGACTTGAACGCTCCTGAGACATCAGAGATGCCTCTGGCTACCACTAGAGATGTTCCCAGGGATGAAACACAGCAGATGGTGAGTCAGATGCAGAGACAGATGAGGAGAAGATAGCGATACAGGAGGAGAGAATATATAGAGACTTGCAAGGTGAATGAGCATGATAGAGTGCTAGAAGAGATAAAGGAGACCATTGAAGTGATGAAACATATGAATGATTCTCATTCCAGATCTATCCAGCTGCTCGAGAACCTTATGGATCATGTGATGCCTCAGCTCTACCCGTAGCAAAACATGGGGTTGCCAAGTGATACCATGGCTAACCCCCAAAGTGGAATTTAGATGACGACTTGAGTCGTGCCACGAAGCTGTTTGGGAGGCATACCAAAACCCTTTATTGCTTTAATTTTGTTTTAGAAATAATGGTGTTAATTTTGCAGGTTAAAGTGTAGAGAGTGTTTGAAAATTGCAAGTTGGCGAGCTACAAGGTCCAGTCGGTGCATCCCCGAATAGGTCGGTGAGCCTGACATAATCCGTCATTTGACTCAAGACAACTTCAAAATTGAGTCTGTTAAACTCGGCGAACCCAGGAAATCATTGGCGAGTCGGCGATCCCGACGTAGACCGCCATTTGGACCCCCACATTAACTGGACGACCTGTAAAACTTGGCGAGGTAAGTGAACAATCGGTGTATCACCGAGTGGGTTGGCGAGCACGACTAACATCACCGAATGGCGAAATCTAGATATTTTTTTTAAAAAATAGGCTAAAGGTTTAAATTTCCAACTCTTCACTTTCCCTCACTTTTATTCCTCTCAAATTCATACCAGCATAGTAGTCTATATTTTTCTTGTTTATCCACCATATTTTAGGGGTTGATTTGTGTTCGGAAAATATAACATTGCCGCCTAGCATCTCAATATTATTTTAATCAGCTTTAAAAGTGAGTTTTCCGAACCCCAGACTTCAGCACGTAGAGGTAGAGGTGGAGGTAGAGAGGGAGCATCTAGTTCTAGTAGTGGACAGAACCGTACATATTCATTAACTAGCCGACAATACTCAAAGTCATCACCAGATGTTGTAACAGGTACATTGATTGTTTGCTCCCATTGTGTTTATGCTTTGATAGATCCTGGATCTACTTTGTCTTATGTTACTCCATTTATTGCGGGGAGGTTATGTATAGTAGCAGAGTCATTAGATCGACCCTTTATTGTATCTACACCAGTTGGTGAGTCTATTGTAGCCAGAAAAGTCTATCTAGGTTGCACGGTAGAAATTATCAACCATTAGACCTCTATAGATCTCATAGAGTTAGAGATGGTCGATTTTGCCGTCATTATGGGCATGGACTGGTTAGCATCTTGTTATGCTAATGTTGAGTGCTGGACAAAGATTGTTATATTTCACTTTCCAGGAGAGGCAGTTCGGGAATGGAAAGGTGGTATAGCAACACCGAAAGGTAGGTTTATTTCCTATCTTAAGGCAAGGAAGATGATTACCATGGGTTGTATTTATCATCTTGTTCACGTTCATGATATAGATGCAGAACCACCGACTCTTCAGTCTATTTCAGTAGTTAATGAGTTTCTAGATGTATTTCCAGATGAACTCCCAAGTATCCCTCCAGAACGAGAAATTGATTTTGCTATAGATATGCTACCAAGTACAGAACCCATATCTATCCCTCCTTATAGAATGGCTCTTGCTGAGCTCAAGGAGTTGAAAGATCAGCTGAAAGACTTGCTAGATAAAGGCTTTATTAAGCCTAGTGTTTTACCATGGGGTGCACCAGTGTTGTTCGTAAGGAAGAAAGATGGCTCACTAAGAATATGTATTGATTACCGACAGCTGAATAAGGCAACTATAAATAATAAGTATCCCCTTCCGAGGATAGATGACTTGTTTGATCACTTACAACGTGCTAAGTATTTCTCAAAGATTAATTTAAGATCAGGGTACCACCAGATACGAGTTCGGGAGAAAGACGTTCCAAAGACAGCTTTTAGAACTAGATATGGACACTTTGAGTTCTTGGTAATGTCTTTTGGATTAACTAATGCCCCAGCAGTGTTCATGGACCTGATGAATAGTATATTTAGGCCGTATCTAGACTTGTTTGTGATTGTATTTATTGATGAAATTTTGGTGTATTCACGTTCAAAAGATGAGCATACAAATCATCTACGAGCAGTCCTTCAGGTTCTTCAAGACCGAGAACTTTATGCAAAGTTTTCTAAGTGCGAGTTCTGGTTGGACTCTGTAGGTTTCTTAGGCCATATTGTATCAGATACATGCATTGCAGTTGATACACAAAAGATTGAGACCGTAAAGACTTGGCCCAGACCTATGACTCCGACTGAGGTTCGTAGTTTCTTAGGGTTAGCTGGTACTACAGAAGGTTTGTAGAGGGGTTTTCTTCAATTTCAGCCCCATTAACAAAGTTGACTAAAAAAGTAGCTAAGTTCCAGTGGACTGAGGCTTGCGACCATAGTTTCCAAGAGCTGAAGGACAGGTTGACATCAGCACCAATTCTTGCATTGCCAGATGATTCAAAAGGCTATGTGGTGTATTGTGATGCTTCTGGTGTTGGGTTGGGATGTGTTCTAATGCAACATGGTAAGGTTATCGCATATGCTTCAAGGCAGTTGCGAAAGCATGAAAATAACTATCCGACCCACGATTTAGAGTTGGCTGCAGTTGTGCATGCGCTAAAGATCTGGAGACACTATTTGTATGGCGTTCAAGTTGACATCTTCACAGATCATAAAAGCCTTCAATATATCTTTAGACAGAAGAAGTTAAATCTGTGACAACGTCGATGGCTTGAGTTACTCGAAGACTACGACGTGGACATTCTATATCATCTAGGAAAGGTGAATGTGGTAGTTGATGCCTTCAGTCGAAGATCTATGGGTAGTTTATCATATTTAGATGTTGAGAAGCATGAGCTAGCGCGAGAGCTTCATCAATTAGCTAGCTTGGGAGTCAGATTGTTAGAGGCAGAAGATAGTGGGGTAACAATTTAGGACACAGACGTATCATTTCCAGTTATAGAAGTAAAATCACGGCAACAAGAGGATCCTAGCTTAGAGCAGCTCAGAGCCAAGGCTCCGAATCAACAGACTTTAGCATTTGATATAGCTGGAGATGGAGTCCTTAGATATAGTGGTCGATTGTGTGTTTCGAATGTTGCAGGGCTTCCGCATCGGATTATGGAAGTGGCACATCATTCCCGTTATTCTAGTCACCATGGTTCGACAAAAATGTACCATGATATTAAGGAGATCTATTGGTGGCACGGGATGAAGAAGGATGTGGCTGAGTTTCTGGCACAATGTCCTAACTGCCAACTGGTGAAGGTTGAGCACCAAAAGCTCAGGAGATAGCCATTCCTTTGTGGAAATAGGAAGCAATTAATATGGATTTTATTACAGGGTTACCTTGATCACGTCGCAAGTTTGACTCTATTTGGGTAATTGTTGATAGACTAACAAAATCAGGGCAACTTTTACGGCCGAAGATTACACAGGGCTCTATATTAGGGAGATTGTTAGGCTACATGGTGTCCCAGTATCTATTATCTCTGATAGAAGAGCACAATTTATTGCCAACTTCTGGAAGTCCTTCCTGAAAGGACTATGGACACATGTTAATCTTAGTACAAACTTTCATCCTCAGACAGATGGCCAGGCTAAGCTTACAATTTTGACACTCGAAGATATGTTACGGGCGTGAGCGCTAGACTTCAAGGGAAGTTGGGATGACCACTTGCCTCTTATAGAGTTAGCATACAATAATAGTTATCACTCCAGCATCGGGATGGCACCTTATGAGGCTTTATATGGGTGAAAATGTAGATCCCCCATTGGATGGTTCGAGGTAGGTGAGTCAAGGTTGATTGGACCCATCTTAGTACAACATATAGTTTAGCAAGTTAAGCTCATTCGGGAGAGGTTGCTAACAGCTCAAAGCCGACAGAAGTCATACTCAGATGTGCGACGAAAGGACTTAGAGTTTTGTGTCGATGACTGGGTATTCTTAAAAAGTCTCACCTATGAAGGGTGTTATGCGATTTGGCAAAAAGGAAAAGCTTAGTCCAAGATGCATTGGGTCATACTAGATCCTTCGAAGGGAAGGACGAGTGTCTTATGAGTTAGAATTGCCTTCGGGGCTACAATCTGTTCATCCAGTTTTCCATGTATCGATGCTACGAAAGTGCGTAGGAGACCTTTCTCGAGTTGTCCCAGTTGAGGATGTTCAGATCACAGAGGAGTTATCCTACGAGGAAACTCCATTTGCCATTTTAGATCGGCAGGTCCATAAATTGAGGACCAAAGAAGTGGCTTCGGTTAAAGTATTGTGGAGAAACAAGAATAAAGAAGAGGTGACCTGGGAAGCTGAGGATGGCATAAGGTCCAATATCCTCACTTGTTTCATACCCTAGGGTGATGGCATATTAGTTTATATTAGGGAAGTAAGGTAAGATACCTATTTGATTTTTTTTATATATATATACTATTGCTTATTATTATTGTGGTTGTCGTTGTATATCTGCTCGCACTGTTATGGTGGAGCTATAGTGCTTAGGAATTTATGTCATCATGTGAGACGCCTAGATTAGAAATTTTGTATTTCAAGTTCGTGGATAGTGACATCTACAAAGGATACACTGCCTAAATTTTGGTAACTCCTAAGGACTGAACCACGTGACTCAGATTTTTCATTCGAGGACGAATGTTTCTAAGGGGGGATGGATCTAACACCCCGACTTTTCAAAACATATAAATTGACTCGTATCTTTGTGGAAAGACCAGGAGGGTGGGTAATAAATTAAGAATGATGTGTTATGTGATATTTTTAGTGTTCAAGTGTTGTATCTCAAGTTTTGAAGTTAGGTAAGTGGCAAAATAAAATTTGGCGAAAGTTACCGTAAATTCCTTTTTAAAGATTTGTCTGAAATTTGGGTCAAATATCTCGAACGTTTTCTCCCACTCTATTAAGAGTTATGGTCCCCACGACCTATTAAATTGAAGTTCTACGAGTCCAGTTTCCAATGCATCAACCCGTTTGTTCATACGACTTCATAATAAAGAGATATTTACATTTTCGCAAGACTGCATAAGCAGGCAAGTGAGATGGGTCCCCTAGGTTGGTGGAACTTTATATATATCATCTTCTTCGATTTTTCTTCATTTTTCCTTCATTTTCCTTAGTAAAGAACCAAAAAACTCACAAAACCTACAAAACTCACTTCTAGAGCAAGGCAAGTTACTGATTTTCGTGACTTAAGTCCTTGACAAAAGTTGTTCTACGCGTTGAGCTCATCAACATGGTATAATTTGTTTTATCCATTTTCTAGCATATCGTACTTTGGTGTGTGGACAATAGGGGTTTGGGCATATTTTAAAGTTTTGAGGTGTATTACAAACTTATAATCAAGGTAAGACCCTTCTTTCATCGACTCTAGCTTTGATAAGTCGCAAATAATAATTTGCGACGGAAATACATATCTTTTATCGGATTTTCGTTGTATCTTCTATTCTTTTCTGTTGATTATGATCCTTCCTTGTTGTAGTATCAAGGGGGTTGTGATTAAAGTTATTAGGACACGTGAATTCAGCGAAAAAGGTATGTTAAGGCTATTCCCTACTTACGACATGTTCCTTAAAGCTTAGAAGCAATGTATTTGGGTTGTTATCCTTGATGTACTTGTAGCCGTGGTTGTTTATTGTTGGCTGCTCGAGTTGATATAATCCTCCCTTGTCGGGATTCTTATTCAGTTAGTAGCGTCTCTATGTTGGACATGACTTAGATGCTATTTGTATAGGTTGCTTATAATTAAATTACTTGCTTTTAGCGATTGGATTGTTATTGTTGCCCTTGGGGCTATTGTGGTTAGCTGCAGGAATGTGATTTATGCCTAGAAGGGCTATGTTCTTCCTATAGGGCAATATGGATGCCTAAAAGGATTATGAGTTGCCTACGGGGCTATATTGATACCTAGAAGGGATATGAGTTGCCTACAGGGCTATATTGATGCCTAAGAAGGATATGTGCTTCCTACAGGGCCATGTTGTTGCCTAAGAGGGCTATGAGTTGTCTATAAGCTATGTTGATGCCTAAGAGAGCTATGTTCTGCCTACGGGGCTATATTAATGCCTAAGAGGGCTATGTGACTACCTACGGGGCTAAGGGATTAACGATAGGGGTATATAGGCTGAGTGGCACCTTCCGGGCTTATGGGGGCCTGAGTAGGTGGTTTTGTGTGCTGTTTGTACTTGCCGAGCTTAAGGGGGGTTGGTTAGGTTGTTTTTTTATGATTTTTTATAAGTTTAGATTTAGGAGCAGGTCAGTACACTTATCTTATCCTTGATTTATTTATCAGATTATTCCAGTATATTAGGATACCTCATCATAATCAATTGCCTTTCATACTTTGTATATTATTTTATACTGATGCCCCATTGCCTTGGGGGCGCTACATTCATGCATGCAGGTCCTGACAAATGACCGAGTAGACCTCCTCAACAACAGGATTGACTTTTATCCGGTTGGCTAGCCCCTTTCCTCTGGAGCTGCCAGAGTGGGAGGTTTGTTACTTTTTGTTGTATATCTTTATGGGTAGGTTGGGGCCCTGTCCCGCTAATATTTACTACTCTTAGAGGTTGCAGACAAATGTGTGGGGTGTATAGGTACGTTATGGCCATACTGGCCTATGTTGTTGGTTTGTTGAAGCTTGTGAGCTGTTTGATGTATTGTATTGATATATACTTGCTTTTTGTTTTGGTATAGATATCATGGTTGCCTCGACGGCCCAATCAGGACTTATGTGCTAGTTAGCTATTTATTTATATGATCTCCTGGGAGTAGCTGTTTCTTTTATAAATCAGTTAACAGGGGCCTTGCCGGCCGAGGGCTTAGTTTTAAGCCGAGATATACTTGTTTGTTTTCTTGATTGTGTGTGGCTACCATGTGCTAGTAGCAAATGGTTCAGCAGGATCGGCTCGGGCCTGAGTTTTGGAATTAGGAGCCAGTTGTGCCCCTCAAGTATGGGGCATGACAAATGTAGCATTCAGGCTTTTTTCAAAAAAAAAACTTTCTCATGGAAATTCTGCATTGTAGCTACTAGGTCCACTTTTATTATTTCCTAGCATTGTTTGAAGAACTCCATAGAATAACCATCAAGTCCGAGGGCCTTATCTCCAGCACATGCATTGATACTTTCAAAAACTTCTTGGGAACCAAACGGATGCATCAATGCTAGATTATCCTCAGCACTTACCCTAGGACAGTTCTCCATTTCAAGTTGTGGTCTCCATTCCTCAGTTTTTGTGTACAATCTTTCATAGTATGAGACTATTACTTTCTTCACCTCTCTTGGGTCCTCCACCATTACCCCCATCCCCAACTTTCAACTTATCTATAGTGTTAAATCTCCGGTGGATATTTGTAGTTTTGTGGAAAAAACTTGTGTTTTTATCCCCCTCTTTTAGCCAAGTTGCCCTAGACCACTATCTCCATGCAATCTGTCACGACCCAAGCCTAGGGCCTAGACGTGACCGACGAATGGGGAACCCGAAGGAACCCCAAACAAGCCTTATAGCGTATCATTACACATCATTGGTCGCGGAAGCGACCCAAGCCTAGGGCCTAGACGTGACCGGCGAATGGGGAACCCGAAGGAACCCCAAACAAGCCTCATAACGTATCATTACACATCCTTGGTCGTGGAAGCAATTAAAATGACCATAAGCGTTAAGCATAATCAAGGGGAAATCGGGACTAAGGGAGCAAGAAAAAAAAAGGGAATGATACATAAATACCATAGATGAGTCAAGCTCAAGCATAATACACAACTTGTCCAACACCACCTCTAAACATAGGTACTTAGCGGGGGCCAAGACAAACTACCGGGCTCACCCTCATAGTCAATACATAACAAAAAATGAAAAGTCTTATACATAGCAAGAGATCATAAGCAACGTCCCCGGAATGGAGGACTCACTAATAACCTCGATAGAAAATCGTATTAGCCACGCGGAGGAGAATGGTCAAGCGGTACTCTGGTCCCTACATAGTGACATCATGTAGGTATAGAGTATGCATTAGTACATTTGAATGTACTAAGTATATGGGATGCAATGCAATGCAACAATAGATGGACATCATAGGCAAAATGCATAATCATACCCGATAGATAGCATATTAATGAAATGATATGTATAATGATGCTTACATAAAAGTCATATTTAGTGGGGCGTAGTACATGTGTGGCGAGTGACCATCAATATAGTATTTCCAAGGCCTACCACCCCTTTGGAGAGGCGAAAGAGGTACAAACCCCTCAATGTGGTTACCCGGGCCTACAACTCCCCGAGCTAGGCTTGGTCGACTCACAACACTTATATAGAGAAAATCATATACATGTGTCCATTTCATCATCATTTCAGTAATTATATAACCATCCGACTCATAGGACGTACATTGGACCTTCCATTTCCTAAGAATTCTATAAATGGGCATTTTATCAAACACATGGCGGGAGTAGTTCATGTAAATAAAATCATGTATTTCAAGAGTACTAAGTCCAACCAATTCCAAAATCCATATAAATCAGCCCACCAACAACATACATATATATATATCAACCTTCATAATTTGATCATGGAAGCATGAAAACCATAAACATCACATAATAATTCAATTTCATGATAATATGCAAAATAGACCATAATAGGGTGTGTAGTAGTAATTCCATACTTCAAGAGTTCATAAATAACCATAAGGACCCATAAACTTGAAGTAGAAATAGAGGATAAATGGTTGGACTTGTGGAAAGGAAGGTTTCCACAATCAAACCCACATACCTCAACTTTGGAGAATCCTTGATGAAGATTGGAATGGAGAATTGAATCCGGAATTAGAGCTTGAGATGTTTGAATTTGGTTGAGGATCTTGGTGGAATTTTGGAGAGGGCTTAGAGAGTGTTTTTGAAGTTAAAAAAAAATGACTAAATATGGGATATATCCCTTTTTTATAAAAAAACGTCCCCAATCCGCCTCAAAAAAATAGCTCACTAGAAATTGCAAATCAGCACAGACAAGTTTTACGAAAATGGTCATAACTCCCTCATCCTAACTCGGAATGAGGTGAAACCAAGTGCGTTGGAAAGCTAACTCAAAGAGCTTTAATTTAATAGGTTGTGGCCCTTCCAGTTCCTTGTGTGCTAAGAGATATGCCCCTTTAAAGTTGACCCTCCAAATCGCATTTTTTTTTGCGATTTTCAAATTTTGATACAGTTGCTCTAAAATTCGGGTTAGACCCATTCCCCACTCAATTTGACCCCATGAATAAGAATATGAAGTCGAATTTCTGAAATCATGCACAGATTTTGAGATATATGGAAATTACAATTATAGGTGTTTTCGAAGCACATTTTCGAGCATTTTTGGGGTTGTTTCACAATCTCTTCTTTTTTAGCTATATCTTCAAATTCTACTGTGAGTGCTATCCTGGATGTTATCTCTTCCTCCTTCAAGACTCTGCATTCCTGAGTCCTTTCTATTGCTTCTAGTTGTGATAGAACATTTAGTTTTTGAGCCCCCAAGTTCCCCTGCCTCGTCTTACTCCACTCCTTCAATTTTACCTTTAGAGCTTTCAAGTTTTGCCATTAGGATATAGTCAGGGCTGCCCTCATACTTGAAAGAATCCCACCACTCCTTTACCCTTTCCTTAAAGCCTTCTGTTTGCAACCGCCAGTTCTCGAACTTGAAATAAGACTTTGATGCTTTCCACTCTCCACATTGCAACATAATGGGAGTGTGATCTTAAGTAATTCTCTATAGAATGTAATGCTTAAGGTATTTGAAGCTATCATCCATCTCATCTGAGATGAGTATTCTATCTAATCTTGTTGCTCTGTCATGCCTATCTCCTTTCTTCCATGTATACTTTCCCCCTTTCAAATCCAAATTTACAAGTTCCATGTCCTCAATGAACTCCGATAAGTCAGACATGGCGTTGTTAATTCTTCTGCAATTCTTCTTTTCTAATGGATGCCTAGTTGTGTTGAAGTCCCCACATAAAATACAAGGACCTGAAAAGAGACCCCTAGTCGCCCCTATTTCCCCCCAAGTTTCCTCCCTTTCTTGTCTATGATTTGGAGCATATATGCATGTTAGGTGCCATTTGAAATCTTGTGTTTTCCCTACAAGACTACAAGAAACGGAGTACATTCCCACGCTGCTCAATTTCCCTTCCCAGTCCCTTTTATCCCACATTATCACAATACCTCCTCTAGTTCCGCTAGCTTCCAGATGAACATAATCTACCCACTTATTCCCCCAAATATCTCTAACAACTTCTGTGATGTCCTCGCTCAGTTTGGTCTCTTGTAGACAAACAGCATCTACATTCCACTCCTTCCTTGTTTTCCTTATGAGAGACCTCTTCCTGCCGCAGTTTAATCCCGTCACATTCCAGATATCCCCCTTTAATTCTAGAACCATAGCTCCAAAAATGACTACCTAATTCAAGCCCTTTTAATTCATACATCCCCTTCTTCTTTACAGTACCATATGTCCCTTTGTTTAGTGACTTGTTGTTGTCCACCTTCAAGAATAACTCCTTCACCTTTTCTTCATGACCTTTAAAGTCTACCCCATGCTTTGTACTCAGTTGGATTATATACTACTGAATCCACTCCTCTGTAGGGACTTCGTCTGCACTTCCTTCTCCTAACAAAATATTCTCGATTGGAATCTGCATATTTAGAGGAATTGCATCCTCTTCCACTCTCTTTGTTGTATCAGTGATCTTTTATTAGCATGTCTACCAAGTCTCCTTCTCCTTTTTGTATTGTCTGGTTTGCCATTACTTGCTCTTTAAACTGGTCCAATCAAATAGTTGTAACAACCTTCTTTTTGTGTTGTATCGACACTTTATGTTCTATCGACACTCTATGTTCTATCGACATTTTGTATTAAATCCAATATTTCACGAGAAGACTACGCACATTGAAATAGACTATCAATTTTGTGAAGTCGAGTGATCAACTTGTATATATTTTCACTAAGCCCCTCACATTTCCTCGTATTAACTACATTTGTAACAAGCTTCGTACATATGACTTGTATGCACTAGCTTGAAGGGGAGTGTTAGAATAGGAATAGGAACAAGAATAGTATATAAAATCCTACTTAGAATAAGAATAAGAATAATATATAGTTACCTACTTGGACAAGGATTGTAATATAATGTCCTTGTTGGAAAATGTTATAGAATATAGCAGCTATAAATATTTTATCTTCCATATATAGCTAACTCAATTATATGGGCATAATTTTAGTTTATTTAGTTTGATTAGTTTCCTTTCGTAGAAACATATTTATTTGTATAAATATCTTGTCTTGATGAATAGCAAGTAACAATTCATTCTCCATATCTTATGAATTACATAGTATCAAAGCTAGGTCCATCCTCGTTTACGCTCCCAGTCCACGCGCTAGTTCGGTCTGGGCGTGAAGGGGGTGTTAGAGTGGGTAAAAATCTCACATTGGTTGGGGGAACGAACTGGTGGTCTCCTTATATGGACTTGGGTCATCCTCTCCTTATGAGCTAGATTTTGGGCTTGAGTTAGGCTCAGCTAACATTTCTTTACATGGTATCAGAGCAAATTTTTAAGCTGGGATTGTGGCTTTGCTAGAAGTCACTATGACTTCGCCGGTAACTATTGTGGCTTTGCGGAAGTAGTTGAGAGTTCTATCTTTCTGTTTCAACTTTGAATCTGGACATCATTTCTGCGATTGAGAAGGTGATTGTCTAAGTGTGTTGAATCCATTTTCTTGCACCTATGTCCAGATTGAATTCCAAAATTTGAACTTTGATTGTCTGCCATTTTCAAGTGAAGTTGGTGCTTTAAAATTCTAGAAATTCAAGATGGTGCTATAGGTTTTTTGTTGGAGATCTTATTGTGAACTCAAATATGAAGTTTGAGTCATTTTGGAGCTGTTTTGATAAGGTTATTTGTCTGAACTCAAAACTTTCAAACGTGAGTATCAAAGAAGACGACCTATCCACCCTTCAATTATTTCGGTTGCTTTCCAGTAAATATATTGGCTTCTCTAGTATTGCTTTGTCTTTTCCCGTCAACACCCTTTTCATTTATGATTTTCCGGCCATAGTGGTCTTGGAGAGTCTCGGTCAAATCTGGTTAGTCAATTTGCTAATTGTATTGTCTGATTCATTTTTGGATATAATCTTGTTCTGGACTTGTTGGTTTCTCCATCAACTCATTTTTGTACAATGAGTATTTTTTGGGATTATGACTGGCTGTACTCATGGAACTCAAAGATCAGACAAAATGGTTTTGATTTCGGTAAAGGACTTTGTTGAATTCTCCCGATATCAGAAATTATTGAAGGAATCCACTTTAATTAATGCCTTTACTGAATCAGATAAAATATGTCTTATCACCTCTTCAAATAAATGGGTGATTGATTCAGGTGCATCAAATCACATGGCAAGTAATCCTAATATATTTACTAGCTTTCGGCCACACAAAGCACCCTCTCCGGTTATTGTAGTTGATGCATCAACTTGTAACAGTGTTGGATATGGGACTGTTAAACCAACCCCCACTATTACCTTGTCCTTTGTATTAAGTCTACCAAAGTTGGCCTTCAATTTGATTTCTATAAGCAAAGTTACTAGAGACCTTAATTGTTATATATCATTTTTTTCGATCATTGTTTGTTTCATGATCTTACTACAAATCAGGTTATTGGTAAAGGACGTGTATCTGATGATCTCTACATCCTTGATGAATGGAAGTCTCAGATTATTGCCTATTCTGGTGTTGTTTCTCCATTTGAAGCACATTGTCTAATAGGACATCCTTCTCTAGCTTTGTTGAAGAAGCTCTGTCCTCATTTTCAAAACATTTCTTCATTGGAATATGAGTCATGTCATTTTGCGAAACATCATTGCAACTCATTAAGTCCAAGGGTTAATAAGCGGGTTGAGTCAACTTTTCAGTTAGCTCATTCCGATGTTTGGGGATTGTGTCCTATCGTTTCTAAAACAATCATAATTATTTTGTCACTTTTGTGGATGATTTCTCTCGAATGACTTGGATTTATTTTATGAAAAGTTGCTTGGAAGTGTTTACTCACTTTTGTGCCTACTGTGCTAAAGTCAAAACCCAATTCAATACTTCAGTATGTGTTCTAAGGAGTAACAACGCTAAAGAATACATGTCAGAATTATTTCAATCATCTATGCGACAACATGGTATTCTCCACTAGTCTTTATGTGTTGATACACCCTCTCAAAATGGAGTTACTGAAAGGAAGAATATGTATCTACTTGAGACAACTCGAGCACTTTTGTTCCAAATGAAGTTTCCTAAACAGGTTTGGGCGGATGCGATCTCTACAACTTATTTTTTGATTAATCATATGTCATCTACTGTTCTTGTTGGTAATATGCCTTACCGTGTTCTTTTTCCAAACAAGACGCTATTTTCGGTTGAACCTAAGGTGTTTGGAAGAACATGTTATGTTCAAGATATTTGACCATATTCGAAGGCATTAAGTGTGGTTTTTAGGGCTACTCTCATCTTTAGAAGGGTATCAATGTTATTCTACTGAACTTGGCAAATATTTGGTATCAACAGATGAGGTATTTTAAGAGACTACACTATTCTTTTATCCACCTCCCATTTCTACAAGTCAAGAGGAAGATGAGTGGTTAGTCTATGAGATCACCTATGTTATGATAGAAGAATCAGATACTTTCCCTCCATCTCTTAGTTCGTCTATTGAGGACCAATCGACTTTTGTATCGTCAGCTCTTGCCCCATCTACGGTAGCAAAACCACCAATTGTACAAGCTTACTCGAGAAGGAGAGAGGCCTATGAAACATGTTCTACACCAGTCCCTTTGTCATCAAATCCTCATCCGTCTGATCCTCCAGAAGATCTTGACCTCCTTATTACTATTCACAAACGTACACGTTGTTACAATCCACATATTCTATTGCTAATTTTGATTTCTATAGTCATTAATCCTATACGTCTAGATCTTTGATTGTTTCTCTAGACTCTGTCATTATTCCCAAGACAATTAAGGAAGTCTTGAGTCACACGGGATGGTACAACGCAATGCTTGAGGAGATACATGCACTAGATGAGAATCACACTTGGGACTTGGTGGATTTACCAAAAGGAAATAAGGCAGTGGGATGCAAATGAGTCTTTACGGTCAAAGTTAATCCAGTGGCTAGACTTAAGGCTCGACTAGTGGCTAAAGGATATGCTCAGACTTATGGGGTGAATTATTCAGACACATTTTCTCTCGAAGCTAAACTTACTTTTGTTTGCTTATTTATTTCCTTAGCCGAACTAAGAATTGACCATTGCACCAGCTAGATATCAAGAATGCATTTCTTAATGGCGATCTCCAAGAAGAAATATATATAGAGCAACCACCCGGATTGGTTGCTCAGGGGAGTAAGGGAAAGTTTGTCACCAGAAGAAATCCTTATGTGGTTTGAAACAAAGCCCTCGTGCTTGTTTTGGCAAATTCAGTGAAGCAGTTTAGGAATTTGGGCTGAAAAAAACATGTGTGACCACTCATTCTTTCATATACAATCAGCAACTGGCATTAATCTTCTTGTAGTATATGTTAATAACATTGTTATCACAGGAAGTGATTGTACATGCATCTCTTTACTCATGTCATTCTTGCATACTAAACTCCAAATGAAAGACCTGGGACAACTAAAATATTTCTTGGGAGTAGAAATGATTAGAAGCAAGAAGGGAATCTTTCTATCTGAGAAAAAGTATGTCCTTGGCCTACTTGCAGAAATTGGAAAGTCAGTAGCCAAACCTTGTAGTACTCCAATGGTCCCTAATATGCATCTAACTAGAGATGATGGCAGTCCCTTTGATGATCTAGAGAGATATAGGAGGTTAGTAGGGAAATTATACTATCTCACTATAACTCGTCCAGATATTGCTTTTGCATAAGTGTTGTTAGCCAATTCATAGTTGCACCAACAGTCAAACATTGGGAAGCCTTGGAAGTTAGAACAGATCTTATGTTACTTGAAAAAAGCCCCTGGACTTGGCATTTTATATGGTAACCACAAACATACTCACATTGAGTGCTTTGATGATGTTGATTGGGTTGGATGTAAAACCAATAAGCGATCTACTACTGGCTATTGTGTCTTTGTTAGTGGTAATTTGGTGTCATGGAGAAGTAAGAAACAATGTCTTGTATCCCGATCCAGTGCAGAATCCGAGTATAGAGCTATGGCGCAATCCACATGTGAGATTATATGGATACGTCACATATTGACAGAAACTAGATGGAGATGTTCTACACCAGCAAAACTCTGGTGTGATAATCAAGTTGCACTTCATATTGCCTCAAATCTCGTGTATCATGAAAGAACAAAACATATTGAGGTAGATTGTCATTTTATACGTGAGAAGATCCAAGATAACTTGATTTCCACCAGTTATGTAAAGACATAAGAGCAACTAGCCAATTTGTTCACAAAGGCATTGAATGGAGCTCGGGTTGATTATCTTTGTGACAAGCTGGGCACGACCAACATCTATGCTCCAACTTGAGGGGGAGTGTTACAAAATATAGTAGCTATAAATATTATATCTTCCATATATAGTTAACTCTATTATCGGAGCAAATTCTTAGTTGATTTCCTTAATTTAGTTTGATTAGTTTCCTTTCGTAAAATCTATGTATTTGTATAAATAACTTGTCTTGATGAATAGAAAGTAACAATTCATTCTCCATATCTTATGAATTACAGAAAAGGAGTCTAATGTAGTGCTTATAAATAGTATCTCAATGTAATAATGTAGATACACAATTCAATAATATTTTTCTCCAATATTTCTCAGACACCTGACATTATATAGAATGTCACCATTTTTTTTTAAAAAAAAAGGAAAAAAAAAGCATGAAGCTTTTCTTCTCAAGGTTATGTAACTACTTAAGTATTGAAACACTTGCCACATAAACATAACAGCTGCAATCAAATATCCACAGTAGAGAAATTAACTTGATTGAGAGGCTTCTTGAATCTACTTACACTAGGTCTTCTATGAAGAATGCACACAAACTTAAAAGAAAAGCATATGGTAAGGTCTAGTTCTCAATGTGGTCATCACTGTGGCTAAAGCTTGGATTTGCTTATTCTCCTAGCTTGTCGGTGAGTCCTCATGATTCGAGGACGGATTTTATCTCTGTGTAGTTCATTTCTTGTATTTCCTTTTCGGACTATGTTGTATGGGTTGTGACCCTATTTGATTCAAGTATTGTAATAGATGACTGTGTTGAGATAAGTCTAGACTTCCGCTTTCCTTTATGACAACTTTGGACTTTAAATGTGTTTTTACTCTTATTGTTCTAATGCTTTATATTATGATATGCTAAGTGGCTTACATCTAGGGGTTACCCCTGGGTCATGACAAGAAAAGTCATTATCACTGCTATTTTCCCTCTTTGACTCTTTTGCCCTTTCCTTGAGGCTTGAGCTTTTCCTCTTCGATTTGTTGGGCATGTATCATCAACTGAGAAATATCCATTTCCTTGATCAACATGGTGGTACGATATTATTTGACAACCAAGTCGGACACGCCTGACACAAACTTACTCATCCTTGCCCTAGAATCAACAATGATAATTGGAGCATACTTAGCCAATTGAGTAAATTCAAAGCATAATCCTCCACACTCATATTGCCTAGTCGGAGGTTAATGAACTCAAACACTTTTGATTCTCTCATTTCAAGAAAATCACCCTTGAATTTCTCTCAATCAAGAGGACCTGCATTAATCGCCCTCTCACTTTTTCATGTTCAAACCACACTTGAGCAATACCCTTAAGTTGATAAGCGGCCAACTCCGCCTTCTCAATCGTAGACAATCCCATAATACCTACTACCTTGTAAATCTCAACAATGAACTCTCGAGAATCCTTATCAACCTTAGAACTATGGATTTCGAAGGATTCATCCTAGGGAAGTCTCTTATCCTTGCCACCGTTGTTCCCACATTTGGGTTCACGGGAGAATTATCCTTTCTATTGGCTTGGGCCGTCATGGCTTAGGCAGTCATGGCTTGAGCCAACACTTGGAAAGCGGCTCAAAATTCGGCATAAATGACTTGCTCAGCCAAAGGATCAACTAGAACTTGAGGAACCTTGGGCTCCCCATTGTCATTGCCTGTATTCCTTCTCACATAAGCTCTTCCAGGGCCATATCCTAAAGAGGATCGAATACAATTTAGAAGAAGGATCTTCAATGCGTCTTGTCAGAAGTGGAGTTTCCTAAACACTTTGTAGCATCCTATTCATAAATGAGGGCGCTTCACACTTATGAACAAGACTCTACTCAATGCGTCTTGTCAGACATCCTAGGGTCTTTTCTAAGACCCTGTGCTCTAAATACCAAGTTTATGACGACCCAAAGTACACCTTAGACGTGACATAGTGTATAAGACCCTGAGAGGTCCTACACAAGCCACTTGACATACATTCAACAAAAAATACTAGACGAAAGTAGAGAGTTTCATAGTAAGAAATAGTTTGACATTTATAGAGGAAGTATAACATAATCTTGACAAGCCCATCTACAACATCAATGAAGTGGTCAGGACGTAACCTGCACACCACGTACAACATTCGAAAGTAAATGACATAAGAAAGCAATAAATGCAACACACTCCTTGGAGTATGATGACTCACCAAGTCTTCAAATCTCTAGAGGGATCAACTAGCCATGAACGGAGGGAGAGGAGTCGCCAAGCCCTACATTAGTGAAACAATGTAGGCACAAGTATGCATTAGTACATGACATGCAATAAAACATGAAATATGATCATAAGGGGACATAATCGAAAACATGATGTGAATGACCAAACTAAACATAGTAAAATCCTTAAAGAAGAATCATAATCATAAACATGGTCAATGAATCTAAAATCATGAGGAAAGCTTCATAAAACCTTTGATAGTAACTTAGTTCTTTTTCTGGGATATTTACTGCTAATCGACGTAGACCACGTGAACTATAATGTGGAATCTGGTGTCTTGCTCCCACACCGAAAAAAGATGACCTTACTTGCCAAGGCAAGGACCTTAAACTCTAGCTTAGGTTGATCCACTAGCTATGTCACTTAAGACAACCTATGAGGGAATGTAGTTAGAGACACTTAGATTGCTACTAGAGACCCGACCTCTACTAACGGGAGAGCCTCCATCTCAATAGCCTCTCGATGCTAAGTAAAATTTCAACGGAATTTGTCATAATTATAAACATAACATCATCCATGAAAAATTACAATTAAGGTACTAATCCAAGCTAAAAACATCATAGAATAGCTCCTTAAATCTTGAATCGTGTGTGAGTGAGAAAACCATGATCCCTTAATGTGAGAAAAAATTTCACAATTGACTTGATTTCAATCTTAAAGAAACCTAAATCATAAACATTTCCTTTTATAAATCATGCATAAGTTCATGAAAACATCATTCATAGTTTCATAGCTTCTTTATAAATTCATGCAAATTAGGGTTCATAGTCAAAATCATGATCAATACATGGTTCATATGAAATTAGTTGAAAAATATGTAATTGTGTCTAAACATTCATAATATGATCAACATCAAGCAATTCAATCCATACAAATTGAACCCATGAGGAATTTAATGAAAACCTAACCAATTTATGGAATTCGAATTGGAGAATTCAGAGAAAACGTGGGACTCAATGGGTGAATGAAACCCATTGATGAACTCCCTACATATCTCAGCCTTGAAGTTCTAAGTAAATGATGAAGAAAGAAGACTTGAACTTGAAGACCCCTAGAATCCTTGAGAGCCTTGGAGAGAAAACCTATAAGAGAAATTTTGGGGATTTTGGGGTAATGAAGGAGAATAAGTATAATTAGGACTAAAATCAGTTATAGGGGCTTATATATAGGCATAACGATACAATATTGGAAGTAGGTGCATAGGAAAAGACCCAATTAAAATAACTATCGGTCAATCCTACGATTGCGACCTATGGATTGTACTGGTCAACCGTAGGTCAAGTGACTAGGCCTAAAATCTTGACAAATCCAACAACCCATTTCTACGGACCGTCAAACTTTCTATGGTCCGTAGACCCCATTCTTAGATCTCAGCTTTCAAATAAAAATTCACTAAGTCTGGAACCTTTCTATGGGATATTCCTATGGTTTGTAGTCCATTCGACAAACCATCCTGATCAATCGTAGAATGTGTTACTGGGGCTTGATTTCCATAATAATTTTTCCCCACTTCCTATGAGACTGGTCTACGACCCGTAGGACTTCTTACGAACTGTAGATTAATCTCGTGGAATTGAACCAATAGCCCTCTTTGGTGTTCTTTCCTTTTCTGAATTTTGAGGTTTTATAAATATATGTGAAGCTTACGATATATTTGACCACCAAAACAATATAAGTACACCACACTATAAAGGATCTCCGTAATGATACATCACACCTCAAATTAATAATATTTTTTTAATATATATTATTATTTAACTTTGACTAGTTAAATGAAATAGAAAATCCTATAAAAATTCATGAGTATAATATTAAAGAAGACTTTTGTAAAATATCATTCGCAATAATTCAAGTGAGAAAATAACAAACATGGCGACAAAATTATTCTTCTCCTAGCTAATTAGAAGACCACAAAAAAAAATATTATCCGACAATTATCTATCTTGACCCAATTACATGAAATAGGAAATCCCATAATAACTCTAGAGTTAATAATAAAGAAGTTATTGTAGAGTTTTAAAGAAAACACAAATTATGTGGGAAACAATGAACCAAACACTTGATAAAAACTAATTGTTGCACTACTAATCCATGCATTATTAATCCTTGGAGAAAGGACATAAAGTCACCACTGAAGTTGTTCCGGATTTTCAAAAAGACACCTTAACTTTGCAACCGTCCTATTACACCACTAAACAATTTTGAACAGTTATTATTATATCATTTTTTGTCCACCTGACATAGAGAGTGGTGTGCACTCTCTCAAAGAGAATGAGCAACCTAAAATAACTAATATAATTTTATTTTTACAAATAATTTATTAGTATTTCTTATTTTTCTTATTATTTTAACTTTTTTTCCTTTTTATTTTTCCTCTTTTTTTTTCTTTCTTCTTCAAAAATCCATTGTCATTTCCATTGAGGCTTCTCACTTTCAATGTCACATTTTTTACCACAATTTCACCTTCCTTGTTTTACTACTATTAGTTTTACTCTCTTTAATTTTAAAACTTTATCTAAATATTTTCTTACATTTCGAACAATTTGATAAACCCATTAGATTTCAAGATGATTAGGAAGGTATCATATAATTTTCTTTATCCAATTTCAAGTAAGTTCTTTCAATTTTTGGGGAATTCATTGGTTCTTTTAAAATTGTCATTTCTAATTTTGAAGTTATATGAAATGGAGTAGTTGATGATACCTTCAAAATTTTAAATTTT
Source organism: Solanum stenotomum (assembly GCF_019186545.1). Classification (NCBI taxonomy): domain Eukaryota; kingdom Viridiplantae; phylum Streptophyta; class Magnoliopsida; order Solanales; family Solanaceae; genus Solanum; species Solanum stenotomum. The sequence goes on from NC_064288.1 coordinate 17,356,821, forward strand.
CTTAGAAAATAATTAATTTTGTTATCAAAAATTCAATAAAGTCTAAATAATAGTATGAATTTTATAAAGAATTTGACCGGAGAAGAAGAAGAAAAAAAATGGGAGTGTGGTTCAACTTGACGTGGGGGTGGAGTGAGGGTGGGAGGTCAAGAAAAAGAAAGAAAATGGAGGGATGAATCACTTGAAAGTAAGAGGTGGATGATGAAGTGAAATTTAAGATAAAATTAAAATTCAAATAAGTCAAAGAGATAGAGAGAGAGAGAGAGAGAGAGAGAGAGAGAGAGAACTTAAAATGAAAAAAAAATACATTTTTAATTAAATTAACACGTGTCATGTAATGATTAGTGTGTGAACACACTTGCTTCTTAAAATCTAGGGCTGATCGAAAAATGATATAATAATATCTGTTCAAAATTGTTTAGTGGGGTAATAGGACAGTTGCAAAGTTAATGTGTCTTTTTGAAAATTCGGGACAACTTCAGTGGTGACTTTATATCTTTTTACACCATAGTAAGTATTATTTTTATACCTTCTATCAAATCGTTCATACATTTTTAATGAGAAAATGTCACAAATGGTCCATGAACTATTGGACTAGGTCTAAAATAGTCCCTTAATTATACATTTATTAGATTTAGTCCTTTAATTATTCAAAATGGTATCAAGTTTGATCCCTTAACTATATATTTATCATGTTTAGTCTTTTAACTATACACTTACTAGTTTTAGTACTTTAAGTATTAAAATATTTATCATGTTTGGTCTCTTACTATTTTTTGTAAAAATAGTTTAGGTTTATATGAACAAAACTCATGTCTCAGTGAAATTAAATCTTCAACTCATTTTCGAGCTACTTTCCTTCAAATCACTCTTAAGAAAAGAACATTAATCTCAAGATTCAAAATAAAATTCACGAGAAAAGAGGATATAAGTCCCGATTTTATTCAATGGAGAATGAAATGAAGTATATTATTGTTGCTAATGACTTAAAAATGCTAAAATTTATTATAAAAAGAAAAAATAATAATTACTTGTTAGATATATAGAGATTTATTTATATTTGATAGAAATGAATTTTCCGCAATGATAATAAGATTAAAAGTTCTTTACTCACATATTTTGCTTCCAAGTTTTGTACTCCAACGATTTTAATGAAGGTAATTTTTTAATTTTTTAGAAGTTGAAATTTATAATATGGTAGTTTTGCAACTTTTTTTTAAGATTTGTTTTATTTTAAAATAGATCGATTTATTATTTTGTTCATTAGAGAAATTTGAGTAACAAGATCAAATCATTTATTTTTTTGTATGAAAAGAATTAAAAAAATTCACACTCATTATGAACCGTTAACCGCTAAAGAAAAGAGCATTTTATTTTGGATCATTGAGATTAAGTTCTTTTCATAAGAATAATTTGAAGAAAAAGTAAAAGTGAAAGAGAAACAATTGAAAAAATGGGTTAAACATTTAATTTTACGAAGACATGAGAGTTTCGTAAATATTAACCTAAGCTATTTGTATAAAAGATAGACATAGATCAAATCTGATAAGTTTTTGAATTCTTTTTAAAAAAGCCTAAAATTGGTAGGTGTATAGTTAACAGACTAAAATCGATAAATGTATAGTTAAATGGCCAAATCTGATAACATTTGAGATAATTAAAAGACTAAATTCAGAAAATATATAGTTAAAAGACCAACTTGACAACATTTTATATAATTAAATAACTAAATTCGATAAATATATAATTAATGGACTATTTTAAACTTAGTCTAATAATTAGGACCCATTTGTGACATTTTCTCTATTTTTAACACACCAAGTCAAACCTCTCCCCAATTAATTTCCTTCAAATCACTCTTAAGGGCCGCCAAATGGGTTGATCCAGATAGTAAAATCCCCAATTTATATTTAAACTATGAAAAAGCTTCCCCACTGAGCTTATTAAGGTTCCCGCTGCGCTTATTAAGGCTGGTGAAGGAAGTCGGAATTCGGAAACAATGGAAGCAGTGGCGGAGGGACTTTGGGGACTGGCAGATTATGAGGAGAAGAAGGGAGAAATTGGAAAAGCTGTGAAATGCTTGGAAGCTATATGTCAAAGCCAAGTTTCTTTCCTTCCTATTATCGAGATTAAAACACGCCTCCGCATTGCTACTCTCCTTCTCAACCACTCCAATAATGTCAACCATGCCAAATCCCACCTCGAACGCTCTGTAAGTCATCTGCTTAGCAACAACAAGAATTGGGCAGGGATTTACAATTCTTTTTACTAATACTTGCTTACATGCTTCAGCAATTGCTCTTGAAGTCCATTCCCTCATGCTTTGAGCTCAAATGCAGAGCATATAGCTTGTTGAGCCAGTGTTACCAGCTAGTCGGGGCTATTCCTTCACAAAAGCAGATACTGAACAAGGGTTTAGAACTTATTTCAACTTCTGAAGATGGGTATGCCTTCTTTTGCACCTTGTGTTACTATTGACAATGTCTGTTATAGCACATTTATGGGCATAAACTAGTACAAGTTGGATTTATGTAGAGTCCTCCATTTCTAACCTAGAAATTGAGAGTTCCAGTCACAAAGGGAGAGTGGAAAAAACTATTGGGTGAGGTTTACCAAATAAAACAAAACAAAAATTGGGGCACACTTACAACTATGTAATCTGCTTGTTGCGTTATGGCCTTAACTATCATAATTTTTAATTAATGGTCACTTGGAATTTTGTGGTAAGCTATTGTCACGACCCAAATCCCCATAAGCTGTGATGACACCTTCCTATCCCAAGTCAGGCAAACTAAGGCATTTTATAAGAAATTAAATTAAACCAATGCAGAACATTAAAGTCTAATAGTAATAAATAATTAAATATCAAGCTAGAGATAAGAATCTAGTACAATGCCGAAATGTAACCCAAAATTCATCCCAATGACTAGCTATGCTAACTAGGAATGAAAATACAACTATGTTCAGAACAAGAATAGTTTGATTGAATGAAAATACAATTGACTAGAATAAGAAAGATGTCATGGCTACAACAGAACAAGGCCTGGTGGTTGTGAGCTAGTAACTCACTCACGGATTCCACGAGTACTAAGATTTGAACCTACAGAAAAAGTACATAAGTAAAGTATGAGTACATCAAATGTACTCAACAAGTATCATAGACCGCTCCTAATAGAGTAGTGTCGAACGTTACTAATAGTAAACCAATACCTTCAACAAGTACAAAATATTGAAAGAGAGAAAAAGGAGAAGGAAATGGAACAAAAGACATGCATTTAGTAAGCTGTTAATATCAATAAACGACCATCACAATGCATAAAAGATAGACATGTGCAACTCAAATAATCAATTAAAATCAAGTAGAAGTTAAGAAATGCACTAAGGATTCAATCTTTAACACTTGTATAAACCAACTCAACGGAATCAACTTTCAGAGTAACCAGCGTGCACACCGCAAGGGAGGTACCAAGTTGTGACTTATGAGGGACAAAGTCATATCCACACGTACACATTGTTCATACCAATAATCTCACGAACTCAATAGTCCCCACATCTCTGTATCAAATTGGACTCCCACGATCCCCATTACTATGTCAATATCTAACTCACACAATCCCAAATCTCCATATCACAACTCTACAATAGTATCATATCAAGATAAGGAGCAGAGAAAGAAATACAATGTATAGCATGTAGAAGTTAAGTTATAACTTCAACAAATATAGAGATAAATCATGTCATTATAATACATGTATGAGACGTAAAGGTACACTCTAGCATTCCAAGTATTATAATGTAAAAAGGAACGAGAATAACATATAGAATCCTACTTGGAAAAGGATTACGATGCAGTGTCCTAGTTGGAAAAAGAGTCTAAAGTAGTGTCCATAAATAAAGGTCTAATCAGAGGCTCTACAATCTTGGTAGAGAAATTAAAAAAACTTACGCAACTGGCAGATGGTTATAATTTATAACTTATATAGCCGCCCATCTGACCAATGATTATGTTAGCAAAAGTTGGGGCAATACTATGTGCATGAAAAAGGATTATGCTGTGAAAGGCTGATTTGAGAAGCATTCATGACAATAAAGGTGGCCACCGTACTTCTTTCGTGTGGCTTCTTAGATCTGAGTTGTGCAGGACTGTGCAACTCTCTAGTGACTAGTTTCTCATATTCGTTTTGTGTAGTGCCGTGGATCTTTTCGATGACTAATTTCTCATATCTGATTTGCATAGCATCGTACATCTTTCCGATGACTCCTCAAATCTAATTTGCATACTTTTGTGCATCTTTTTGGGGACTCCTCAAACTTCACTTACGTAGTTTCACCTCACCTTTTGTTTGTGTTCTGCAAAAACCAACACCATCAAGGGTATAGTGTCTGTCACGCCCTGAGCCTACACCTTGGGCGGGACTGACACTCGAGAACCATTGCTGGCCCCAAGTGAATCCTTGGCCTGGCTAGACTCTCAGCGGAAGACTAAGCATTAGTAAGAGAAAACAATGCAACTTTACTCAATTGTCTCAAAATAAACTTGGAATGTTTTAGAAATAAACATTCAACTAGCCAAAGTGGCAACTCCAATCTTAACATAAACAACTGAAAATGGAAAGACTAACGAACTATAACTATCCATCTATGAAGCCTCTAAAACTATGAGGGATGTCGGGACCTAAGTAGCTCGGACTCGGGTGCGAATCCGAGTATGGATACGGGTGCGGGGATATGGCTAAAATTTTTCAATATTATAAAAATATAGTTATGAAGATATTCTAACTTTGAGAGATATTTTGTGATAAACTCGTACTATTTATATGGACAAAATATTATCTTTCAAAATATTGTTCCCTTCTCTCCTTTTCTAACGTCTCTTTTCCTATTTTCTTTATACATGTAAATTGTAATATTTCTTCATTTCATTCTCTTTATATATATATATATATATATATATGTATATATATATGGTATTTTCAACTGAAAAAAAACTTTTTTCTAACGTCTCTTTTCCTATTTTCTTTAGACATGTAAGTTGGTGAGAATGAAAAGATTTTTGGACTAGTTGATGACTGATGGGATGTCATCTTTCTGACGCTACTCTACTTGGAAGACTTTTTGAGCTTTCTTTTTTTCAAGAGGGGTGTATGTATTGTGTACATATATTTTCAAGAAAGATAAAAAAAAGCTCTATATTTCCTTTACTTTTTCAAGAAAAAACTCTTCTTTCTTCTCCTCTGTACTTTTTCAGCTTTGTCCTCTTTACATCGCCGTCGTTGGAAATTGATTTTCTCTTCTTTCTTCTCTTCTCTGTACTTTTTCAAGCTTTGTCCTCGTTATGTCGCCGGAAACTGATTTTCTCTTCTTTCTTCTCTTCTCTGTACTTTTTCAAGCTTTGTCCTCTTTACGTCGTCGGAAACTGATTTTTTCTTCCCTAAATCTTTTCTCGGCTTCGGTCAAAGTGTTCGGATCAGACTGACCGAATCTGATACGCACCCCGCACCTGCACCAGTGTCGCGTCGAGACAGGTTCGCTTGCAAATATGAAGAGTCCGCGCAACATAGGTCGGGACAAAACCCTCGATCATCCTAACAACTGAAATAACGAAGCATACTAAAAGGGATCCTCCGAAAAACAAGGAGGCTCACCAAGTGACTCAGAAGCTCAACTGGACCAACGAAGCGCTGGATGTTGATCCTAGTTACCTGTATCTCATCATAAGACGATGCAGGCCAAATGACGTCAGTACATTGAATGTACAATCATGCGAGGGGAAACTAAGCATGCGATAAGCTTGAACTGAAATCTGAAAGAAACACTTACCTCGCCTCATGGATACTCAACTCAATGCAAAAATAAACAACAATAAATATGCAGTTTATATAAAACATTTGAAACAGCAAATAACATCTCAAAGTATTGGAAAATACAATAATATCTCATATGTATATAAGAATACAAAAATAAACTCTATTTGGGAGATTCTCTAACCAGCAACCATCACTACGAGCTATGTGATGATACAACGTCTTGCCCACGCTGCCAAAACTGTCCTATAGCTTGCCGGGATATAAAACGCCTCAACTAAGTAGATCCACTAGTCTATGCTAAAAAGCATAAGGAATCATCTAAAAAGTATGACCCTTTCTACCCATGATGGCCACATGGTTTATGGAGACTTGAGTTATTATGAATTCGTCCCCATATTGCTGCTCAATATTACTCCCAAAATATACTCAACTCATATGTTTAAAAATGCAACTCTTTCTTTGTGGTTTGAGGTTATTACTCAAAAAGCTTTTCTCTTAAAAGAGATGGAACTCAAAACTGCTCATGAAAACTCATTTGGAAATTGGTGTTTCCTCTTATCTTAAATGTGAAAACATTTACTCTTTGGGAGTACTTAGTCCCCATACATCATTTTAAAGAAATGAACTCGACTCTACTCTTTCTCAAACTCAATGCTTAAGTCTTTAAAACAAGTTTAAAACGATTGTATAAGACTTTTGAAAGACTCTAAGAACTCTATTGACTTGACTCTTAGCTCTACCTTGAATTTGAATTATGGATTCAAGGTTATGATCTCATGTTATGGATGATCTCTCGATGTTTAAACGTACCTTAAAGTGTAGAAAACAACTAGAAAACATAGGTACGATTCGAGGGAACTCAAACGGAAAGAAGAGGGAAAGGGTAGAGGACCTGGCAACCCTGGCGTACTGAGTGGCGTATGGCGCCAGACCCTGAACTACAGAAGCTGGCTTGGGGTGCACTGAGTGGCGCGGCGCCCCAGAGGCCAAACTACAGGCACTCCTCTCTGGCGCACTGAGTGGCGTGGTGCGCTAGCCCCCTACCCAGAAAACCCACAAATTTTCTTGTTCGTTTTTTGACCCTTAATCGTCTAGATTCAATTGGTTTCTTCCCCAAACACTTAGATTCGAATACCCAACCAAAGTATACAAGAATCTACTAAAAACCAACCATACATCTCATCAAATCATCTTAAGAACTCCTCCAAAACCCAACCATCAAGATTCAAACGAAACTTCAACAAAATTCATCAAGAACTCATATACTCAAATTTCAAGAACGTAAATACGCTGAAGTTAATCATGATTGGCGCGTGGGTGAACAACCCAACGCTATGTGATCTCACATACCTCTTAGGGATTAACCCTTGGCGAAATCCAAAAGCGAAAACTCACGAACGCGATGAAACCTTGGGTTTTCTCCTCTTTTCTCCTCTCTCAAAGCCCTAGCGTAATTTTGTAATTGTGTAAACTGAACCAAATCAGTTTAGACCCCAAATAAATTACTAAAATCCGGTTAGGGAAATGACCAAAATACCCCTCTTAAATCCGGTTAACTTTCCTTAACTGGACAACCCGACTTTAAATGGGTGTATCTCCCTCATACGAGCTCGAAAATTAGCAAACTCGGTGGCGTTGGAAAGATAATTCAAAGGCCTTTAATTTGATATCTTGTAGCCCACCTAACTCATCATGTACTAAGAGTTATGGTCGTTTGAAGTTGACCCAAAAATCATACTCAACATAACTTGTCAAATTTCAGATTTTCATTCTTTCCGAAAGTGGTTCTTTCTAATTCTAGCTCTTTCAAATAGTGGGGTGTTACAGTGTCTCCCTGCAACCAAACCACAACTGGCGTCGTTGTGAATCGACCTCCCACACACCTCCATGCGCCACCCAGGATATCATCACCTTCAACGTGATCTGACCACGCGTTGGCACGTGAGCTTGTTCCGGCTAGTTTTTGGCAGCTTTCCTTTCAAGATCTACTCATCTCTTGATTTCGAGACTACCTATATGTGTTATACTAGTTTTTCGGTGAATTTCTTGTTCAATATCAACTACTTGATTTCAAGATGATCCATATATTTTATACAAGATATTGAGCACTTTCCGCAAAAGTTACATTGTTTCTGGCATATCTTGAGTTTCCAGTAGTGTTTTCTCTTTTGAGGTTCACTTTTGTCAAAAGAGTATACTCAAATATTTAGGCTAGATTATTGTGATAATTTCTCTCCCGTGGCTAAAATAACATTTGTCCACATTCATGGCTGCCAATCGCCATTGGTTTTTTGATTAGTTGGACACTAAGAATGTTTTTCTCCACAGTGATCTCGAGAAAGAAGTCTATATGAAGCAACCACCTGTTTTGTTTCTCAGGAGGAGTCTAGTAGCCTTGTATGTTGATTGCACAAGTCACTCTATGGTCTGAAACAATTTTCTTGAGTTTTGTTTGGGAAGTTCAACATAGTAATTCCAGAGTTTGGCATGACTCATAGTGGAGCTGATCATTCTGTGTTATATTGACATTCTGCATCAAATCCCGTATATCATGAAAGGGCTAAGCACAATGAGATTGACTGTCAATTTGTTAGAGAAAAGATACTCTCGGGAGATATTGTTACAAAATTTGTGAAGTGGAGTGATTAACTTGTAGATATCTTCACCAAGCCCATAACCCGTGCTTGTATTAATTGCATCTGTAACAAGCTCGGTACATATGACTTGTATGCACCAAGCTTGAGAGGAGTGTTAGAATATGAATAGGAACAAGAATAGCATATAGATCATACTTTGAAAAGGTTTCTAATGTAGTGTCCTAGTTGGAAAAGGAGTCCTAATGTTGTGTCTATAAATAGGATCTCAATGTAATAATGTAAATACACAATTCAATAGTATTCTCTTTTTGATAACAAGGGAAACTCGTAGCTGCTATCCTTTGGGTGTGCACGGGGTAAAACCCCTGCTCCTATGCAATAGCTCACAAACCACACATGAGAGGTAACCTGCACTAGGCAAGTCCGGTGCGACGAGCTTGACCCAGAAGTCAAACCCCTTGCTTTCCCTGGCAAGGGGTTTCGAACTTGAGACCTCCAACATAGAAGTCCCAAGCCCAAACCACTGGGCCACCCCGAAGGATCCACAATTCAATAATATTCTTCTCCAATATTTCTTGCACCAAATAAATCCCTTCAATTGCCGGGTAGTTGTATATATGCTTGTCACGCCATATTTACTCTACCCTCTCAATACAAAGAACATAACACACATAAAGTTTGGGAAAAATTCCCCTATTGAGATAAAAAGGCTTAATCAAGCCAGTGTTAACCCCCTAAAGAATGCCTTTGGGAAAAGGCATAAATTCCCCCTCAAACTTGTACCGAAAAGTCAGTTACACGCTTCAACTATTATGAGAACCTATTACACACCTTTACTATTAAAAAGTGAATTTATTTACTACCTGCCATGTATAGTACCACTCTCACAATGGAAAGTGTATCACACTTGCGCCATATTAATGCCATCTACTGCCACATCAGATGCCATGTCAGATTTCAAATAAAATTCTCCATGTCATTCAATTATTTCTTCTTCCATGAACACCACCATGGAACCACTAACATTGCCATCATATTAGTACCAAATCTCTATATTTCACCATAAAAATCTTTTTTTTTTTAGTGCAACAAGATAATATGAAATAACCGAGAAAGATTTCCTTGAAACAAATCGTTCTGTGTTCACCATCATAAACACACAAAAATAACTTCCCACAAAATCTAAAACAAAGCAAAAATGGAAAAGAAAATAAAAACAAAATAAACAGAGTTCTCTCTTCAAGTAGCATAGGTAAAATTACAACTTTTAAAATTGTCTTTAGTTAAAAAATTCTTAAGCTGCAACCTTCTTTTTAAGTTTTGCAAGCTCCACACCAACCACAAATCATCAATTTTATCAACCACCAAGAAAATTGAAGTGAAATATCAAATATAATAAAAATGGTGAAATCAAATTATCATTAAAATAGAATTTGATTGGGGTGGGGGGGGGGGGGGGAGAGAGGATTTTGTTGGAGGTGGGATGAGGTTGGATGGATGGAAATTAGATATGGAAAATAATGAAAGAAAAAAAAAATGAAGAAGAAGAAGGCAGGGGTGCAGTGTGAAGAAGAAGAGGAGGTGTGGTGTGTGGGTAGAAAGAAGATTTTCATTTCATTTTTTTTACTTTTTTTTTATTTAACGCGCTTTTCATTTTTTCTTTTTTTGACACGTCAGTTGTAGGTAGTAAATAAATTCACTTTTTAGTTGTTTCGGTGTGTAATAGGTCGTCATAATAGTTGAAGCGTGTAACTGACTTTTCGGTATACGTTTGAGGGGGAATTTATGCCTTTTCCTAATGCCTTTCCATGCCTGGACACATCCAAACGGCTCAACTCTTGCCAAAAGAATACTTAACAACATCAAAAGAGGCTAGGAATTCAATCCCATAAGTTAATAGTTGGTCTAGGTCAAATTCAACAAAAGTCAACTCTAAAAAGTCAAACTCGAGCCCCACGGTCAAAACCCACTAGCTAAGAATTCCAAGTTTTTGCTTAGATTTTCATTTCATGTCCATTTACATGCTCAAATCCCAAAGTTAATGATTCTAGAGTTCATGTCCTGTATCCTCAATCTTACACTTCAAATTCCATGTTTAAAGACTCAAATCTAGCATATAATCGTGTACAATCACCAAGATTTGGTGTAGATCGTCATCTTGGGGATATATGCTGAATGCAACCCAAAAATCCCTCTGCGCGTAGCTTAGCTCCCCTTTTATACTACAGGGAATCAGGGATCCATCGATCGCAATTGTGATACCTTGGTGCTTTTGTGGCTCCTCAATCATGATAGGCTCATCGCAAAATGAACTTTCACCATATCCTAATATGTCGGAAAAGCGAGCCTCACTAACTGCAATTGTGACACACAACAAAAATAAAATAAAATAAAATCTGCAACTGCTGAATTTGATTTTTGAGTTCAAATCTCATCTGAGCCTCTTGGATCCCAATCTAAACCATCCTGACAAGTACCAGAACACTATATGGACTTATGGAAAGTTTCACATCAAGGAACAAGATTCAAATACTCAAAATGAAGGGTTGGAGGATAGGGATGTTACAACAATCTAAGCGCCTTTCTTGTAATATCAGATAAGTAATAGAAGTATCTTTTCTACTCTCAAGCAATTTAAGTATCGTTTCTACTTGCCAAATGCCAACATTACTGATTTCCTCCTTTTTTTGATGGGCACTTAAAGTTCTTGGTTATTTTATTGATATGCCCGTCATGTTTATGCCAAGTATAATTAGATATGATCACCAATAGTTTAATAAGTGTATTCAGCTCTAAAAAGGTTCACCATTGAGTTCTAAGTCGGTGTTAAATTTGACTTTGCACGTGCTAATTGTGATTAAATTGCATTATTTTCTTGAAGATTTTCCGGGAGGTTATGGTACTGCAACTTCAATTCTCAGCTAGCAAATGCTCTTACAATTGAAGGGGATCATCATGGTTCAATTTCCGCACTGGATAACGGTCTAATGTGTGCAACTCAAATGTGCTATCCGGAGTTACAGGTTAGAAATTGCCTGCACAACATCTTCGATAAAAGTAGTTTCATGTTGCCTAGTTACAGTTTTTTGGAGCTGCAAATTCAGTATTTTTTATATACTCTTATTTGATTTCTGTTCTTTTTTTTTCTTTTAAAGTTTCTTAATTGCTATACTTTGGTATTGGATTATTGTATTTGCGTTAAAAGTGTTTGTGTTCCCTTATATGCTTCAGCGATGCAAAAATCGAAGCCTGTGATCCCCATGTCTACTGAGTATATTCACTTGTACATCAGCCACAAGGCATATTTTGGTCGTTTAACGAGAGATTTGAAACTTGGCTTTTGACAAAAGTGTAGATAAGAATGTACCAAGTTCAGTGTTAAAGTTGTGGGATTATGCATATATCCCCTTTACCTGTAAGATGAGCTTATGCATTCAAGTTACTGGAATTATATATTGATAAAGCTTCAAAATAATCATGTTACCAATTCTCAAAAAAAAAAAAAGATGCTTCAAAATAATCAGAAATCAAATTAATACAGCAGTGATCAAGAGAGTTTGAGGAAACAGTGTTTTGAAAAGAAAATAGTGCACAAAGGCGGCAAGACACCCGAGGCTTTTAGCTAGAAACAAAGCACTCGTTTCTTCAAACATTAATTTTTCTAATGAATCATTTAACAAAAAAATATAGTACAATAAATCATACTTATACATTATACTTTATGTATAATGAATTTATTTCTTATGTGAATTCAATAAATATGATACATTATTTAGTAAGATACAATGATTTTGATGTATTCATTGTACTTTATGTATAATAAATTTATTTTTTATGAGAATTCAATAAATACGATACATAAATTAGTAAGATACAATGATAAATGATTTCTTTCATTGAATCTCAGAACCCTCTTTTATAGATTAAATAATACCTTTACAAAATAATAATATTTCATGGTTCCACCTTTATTAATTTAGCGAGGTTTTACTGTATCCATATTTAAGTACAATGAGTCAAATTACTTGCCAAAAAAAGTACAATGAATCAAATATGCAATAACAATATAATAATCCAATAATATGATTCATGGATTATAATCCTTGCAATATAATGCCTGCATAACTTGTCCAAGAAAAAAAGACCTTTATGGTTCATCATTTCCTAAATATTTTGATTTGAGATGTGCTTATGGCGGTAGGGATATGGGTGCTCACATACAACTCACATAGATAGAGTATGAAATGTATGTTTGTGTATATACTTGAAGTCATCGAGCTAAAACAAATATGAAAAATTTCTGCAATTAACTTTCTTATTCCACAAGTATATCTTGATAACCTATTACTTTACTTAAATAGGTGCATATCTACGTGCATGCATACACACATGCATAGACATGTAACCAAAAATTGAGACTAAAACCCTGACCAACCAATGCTTCTTGGTGATGTTGTGGTTAATGGATCATAATATGAATTGGTCAAATGTAGTGCATATCCCACACCTCAAAAGGTTTTTTTTTGAAGGATTGTGTGACATGGAAATTTCGATCAATTTCATTGGTCATAGCATATATGTTCACCAAAGAACTGATCTAGTTAATGAGAAGTATTAGCTTTACATCAGTTATATTCTACAAAATGTCTTAATCACAAGTTTCTCTATCGCATTCTCTTTTCTTCCTCTAATTCTCAAATTAACCTCCAACTCCCCAATTAATTTATTTTCTCCTTTTCTTCCCCATGCACTCCCATACTGCTTGTTAGAGATGGTCAAATGTCTTTTTTTCTTTAATTCTTGTAGGCTTTGGATATATGTGGTTTCCTGCTATTACATGAGTAACCCATCTTAAATTTTTTATTATATATTTTTTGTCCTTTTTAGTTCCAATTGAGGTGCTCTAATGTCCAAACGTGGGTTGTAAAAATTCAAAAGGCGGAGTGACTTGGAATACTCTTATACTTGGCTCCGTTTGTCATATGGACCCTTCTACTCACGACTTTGCCGACTGAACACTTAAAGTTATTAAAACACATTATTTTAAACCCCTCTGACCATTGACCAAGCTTATGCAACATTTATTTTGCTGAATCAGATAAAATGCATGGTAACACACGTTTCAAAGTAAGTGAAGACAATAATTCTAATTTAAAAAATATTAAAATTAAAAGTAAAAAATATAACAATTAAAAGAAAAGAAAGAAAATTCTCCATCCCTATATCTGCTTCTTCCTCATAATTTTCCCATTGTGAATCATCCCCTCTTTCCCCCTTCCCCCCTCCCACCACCACCACCACACACACACACACTCACACCCTTCTTCCTCTTTCCATACTCTTCCTATAATCTTCAGTTGGGTCAGAGATAGTTGCAACTACTTCATCAACAAAGAAAATGGTTGAAGAATACATATGCTTGCTCACACAATCCCTCACAACACCTCTCAGCCTCTCTATTTCTTTCTCCCTCATTATAGTATGGTTTGTTTGTATACAAATTTCTCTTTGATTGCGACGTTTGAATTCAAAATTGTACATCTGAGAGTTCTGGAATGATTGCGGAAAAGGGTGTTTATTCAGATTTGTGCAGAAGAAAAAGAGCAAAAGAGTGGGAGGTTCATGTTTGTGAAATGGAGGTGGATTTTAGATGGGATTTTGAAACACATATGTCTGATGCTTTCAAAATTGAAGGCAATTTTAACTATAGGATTTTGGATGGTTTTCTCTGTAGTGACCCATCTTCTAGCCCCCTTCTTTTCTTTCTCATTCTCCATTTTAGTCACTTTCTCACCACCATTAAATAACAAAATTTATAATAAAATACCTTAACAAGGCTTTGCTTGTCTCCTCTTTAACAGGAGAAAAGGGGGAAAAACAAAGAAAAGATTAGAACTAAATAGCAAAATAGATGAAAAACCTTAGAAGAGAAAACAAAATGGAAGTCTTGGAAAGACAAACAAACTATTCTAGTTAATTGAAGAAATCAAGAAAGATAGGGAAGAGAATCACCATAAATAGACTAATTTTGGAGATGAGTTTGAGATTTTCCTTTTAGAAAAATAGTATTTGTAATAATAAAAATGATGTGGCAATTTAAACCGAAGTAACAATTTTATCTGATGTAGAGAGTGATGTGTTATCCACATCAGCGTGATTGAGAGACATGATTAGAGGGGTTTAAAATAACGCGTTTTAATAACTTTAAGTGTTCAGTTGGCAAATCTGTGAATAGAAGGGTCCAGGTGACAAACAGAGCCAAGACAGGTCTCTCAGTTCATTCGGTCTATTAAAAAAGAACTAAATATATTGGTGTTGGGAGACAAACTGATGGCTGTTAGCATGAATCCAATTAGATTCCTTCCAGTGTCATCATGATCCTAGTGCCAGGTGTGTCTGTTTGTAGTTGTTCCATGGTTATGTTCTAGTTTACAAAGACAGACACCAATAATTCTGATATAAGTGATTTCTGGCTTTTGTTTGGTTTGTTAATCTGAGAGTCATTAACTATATCCTTATGATCTGGTTATTTAGTTATTTGTGATGTTCATTATTTCTCTTGTTGGTGTTGTTAGATGTTTTTTGCAACTTCGATCTTGCATGTGCACCTCATGCAATGGGAGAATGAAAGTTCCGTTCGAGATGCTCTCAACAGATGCAATGTAATATGGGAATCTATTGAATTGGAAAAAGTGAGTCCAGTGCTTTACCTCTTTCTCAATATTATATGCTGTGGAGTCCTTTTGCAGAAAATAGGAAGTTAGGAACATATTGTCCCTTCTTTACTACAATATCTCCTCTTTTGAACCATTTTGATGTATCTTGAATGGATATATCGCTTAGACTTTCATATCATTTTTTTTATAAATGCTGATTTTTTTAAAAATGTGGCTTGTGATGTCAACTGATGTTCTATTTTTTCATTCAAATCCAAAAGAGACAGCAATGCCTTGGTTTACTATTTTACAACGAGCTGTTGCATGTATTTTATCTACTTCGGATATGCGACTACAAGAATGCTGGTCAACATGTTGACAAATTGGATGCTGCCATGAAGTCTGATTTACAGAGGAGGCAACAGATCAACGAACTGAGTAAGGAGCTTGATGCAGTGAATGAAAGTCTCTCTCGATCTGATTTAAATTACAGAGACAGATCTGCTCTTTCTGCAAAACAAGCTCACCTTGAGGAGCAACTTAGTAACTTAACAGGAAATGACAAAGAATTTTCTGAACCAATATACTTTGGAAGTGCGAGACGAACTTGGGAAGACAAGCTTGAATTGGCACCACCTCCTGTTGATGGAGAGTGGCTACCTAAAGGTGCTATTTATGCATTGATAGACCTTACAGTAACCGTTTTTAACCGTCCAAAAGGACTTTTTAAGGAGTGCTTGAAGAGGATCCAGTCTGGCCTGCAAACTGTTCAAGGTTGGTTCTATGAAATAGGGTACAGTAGGCTCTATGTGTGTGTTCTGTATGGTGGAAAACATTTTCCAGATAATGTTTTCCAATTTTTGCATGTTCGGTTAGTCAATTTTTGAAAATATTTTCTTTAGAAAAATAAGTTTCTTTAAAATGGGGAAACTTACTTTTCTAGTGGAAGTAGAGAAAAAAAGTTCCACAAGTGACATTCCACATTGATTATGTCCTCCTCACCCTCCAATACACCTCATTTTCATCCCCACCCCCTAGCCCCCATCAACACCACCCCACACCCCTACCCCACCTCACGTTTCATAGTATTTGCCTATGTTGTATTTACAAATACTTTTAGGATAATATTTTTGCATATGTACCGAACACAAAAAAATAAGTAAGAAACCCACTTATTTTCCTAGAGAACATTTTCTGTGGAAAATATATTCCTTCATACCAAACACACCCTATATCTTCACACTTTCTCATTTGTCAGTGTTCTGTAAGTTAGTACTTGTTAAATTAGGTCTTAGGCCTAACTCACACCCCAAAAGCTAGCTCAAAGGGAGGGGGATTGCCCAAGCCTTATAAGGAGTCCACCCATCTCATTAACCACCGATGTGGGACTTTTGTCATTCTTTAACAGTACTGATTGTTGGTTTCCTAATCGGTCTATGGATATCATCACACTTGGCAGCTTTGGGTTATAACCTTAAATTTCGGGGTAATGGATCTCTCATGCATGTTCCCATATTTGGTGGATTAAGTCAACCTTTATTCTTTAGCATGCAACCAAACTTCGACCATGGAAATTGCAGTCAAGTAAATCACGGGTTAATACAATCACGTCACAACTCACCGTATTTGCTAAATTAAACCGTCAACTTAGTGTTCCTTAAATCTAGAAATTGTTTGTAATTCCGTGGTTCTTATTGACCATCTTATTTTGTTAAATAAACACTGGAACTGTGTTACTTGAGGATCTTCTATAATATAAGATAGAAGTGTGTCCTAGAGAAAGTATCAACAATATTGAATTAATCTAAATGAGCATTCCTCTGGTGAATTACATTTTAGGTTAGACTGCATGAAGTGAACTCATTCTTGCTCCATGAACTGAAACAACTATTGTTTATGTTTGTCTGTGTTCTCTAGTCATAGCAGTTTGTGCTTGAGGTTTACTGTAAATTTATTTTCCTTGACCTGGGCCTAACTAGATGTCATGTATAGGATAGGAACTGGAAATTACTAGTTACCTTTTTGTTAAATACCAACATTGTAAGTTCCTTGTTGGTAGAGACTATAAAATTTCGTATTGGTCTTGAAAATTTTGCAAAAATTCACGAATCAGTCCATTAGCTAGAGAATGCCTTCTAGCAATTTATTTTTATCCCATCATGCTAAGATTCTATTCTCATATCTGAATTCTGAATTGTTATATTCATGTAGAGGAGCTGAAAAAGTATGGGATTCTTGATGGAATGAGAGGTAAGGGCTCTTGTTTCTTCCTTATGCATTTATTTTTATCTTCCTTAAGTGATGCTAGATCATGAGATGCCATATTATCATATTTTCTATCTTTGGTTTTGTTTCTTTTAGTTAGAAATAAAATCTTGTCTATTGTCATTTTCACTATTTTCTGTCTTTGATATTATTTTCTTTATTTTAGATAGACATGAAATTATTGTTAGCTATAGATTATCTATTTTTTAGTTGGTGCTGTTAGGCTTATTCTTTTGGTAAGAGATAGATTCTAGTTTACTTGTGGCAGTAGCTTGCTATCAACTACTCTGCTGGTTGCTTTGTAAAGCTCTACTCTTTACTGAGTAATATTTTGTAGGCGTTTTTGTCTCTAAAGTAGCATCTTTTATCTGCCATGGGACCAGACAGATTCACTTATATTGAGGCTCGCATAGACTGTTGTTGCGACATAATAAGCTCTGCTTCATCAATTTCCCAGTTGACTATCTCTGTAATAGGATTTTGTAATATTACCCCATTGTTGTCATGATCGCTCTCATCTGTTGCGTGATTGCTTTCCACCTGTTTATCAGTGTCTTCAGTCTCCATCAAGGTGTCTTTATCCCCCATTATCTCTGAGTATTTCTCACCATCCTTGTGAACGTTGGACTGTTCTCAGTGACTTGAGAATCACCGTGTAAGACTCTTTGTGCTATTATTTTCTCGATGCAATCGAAAGATCTCTGGGCTGTCAGCAAGCCTTCTATTTCCCCTTGAAAGTTGTTAACAATAACTTGGGCTGCCACATCTGGGCCTATGCACCAAGCCTGTGAATTATTTGGCCCAGACGTATAGCCCTCCTTTGGGATTTCCTTTAAATGACTCACATGCCCCTCATTTAAATGGCTCATGTGCCCCTCACGAGCTGATATCGTGACTTTATTTGCAGGGGCCACGTGCTGCAGTATTGGAAAATCCCTAAGTTGACGGGATTCGCTATCATCATCACAGATCCTCTCTGCTAAAATCCTTTGGTTAAATCGTTGGACTGGGTAAAAGGTGTCTTCTTTCCCCTTATTGTTTTTCAGCATAATTTCAAATCTTGGCGAACATTCCAGCCAGATTTGAAAGTAGAATTTTATGCTGTTCCGCGACACAGCCACCTCTTTCGGAATTTTTCTACCGTTGTTTGCAACTAGGATCCTCGCTGACTTCATATGATTTTTCAGTTCTGTTTCCTCCTCCGTAGCCACCCAACCTTCACAGATCTCGCCTATCTCTTGGAAGACCTTCTTTGACCATAGGTCCAGGGTAATTCCCACCGCTCTGATCCATGTTTCTTTAACAGGCAGACTTAGAAATACATCCTGTTGTTGGTGTCCACCATTCGAGATGAAGGCTACACGTCTTCCATCTCCACTGGCCCTGGATAATCTGTTCTGCCATGTTTCTGTTTGGGAACTCAAACATAAATCTTTCATCATTTAGCTCGTATATGTCATTCCGAAAACATTCTTCCAGTTAGAAGACGACCATCTTCTTAGATTTGCTAGAGTTTGCCTCTCTGTCGACTTCTCATTACAAAACCCTACTAGACATCTAGATAAAAGGTCACCTTTGTGCGCTCCTATTTTATCTAGGATTTCTACTGTACCCCTCATATTTTTGATCTCTGCATTGCGTAAATTCTTGGATTGCTATTTACTATCTTGAATAGCAGTAGTGTAGGGGTAATCCAAGACCACCCTAGTGCTGGGTATTTTCACCTTTACCTTCTGACATTTAATGAATCTATCAATCTTCAAAGAAATGTCCAACCACCCAGCATTCGATGCCAACTCTGGTACTATAATTCCAGACCTCCCCCCTCTATATAATGCTATGATGTTTATGAACCTCCCATGTATATTATGCTTTCTTGTGCAATAGTGCTCCGACTCATGCTCAACCATTCTCCATCTTCTTGTCACCTTCTTTTTCTCCTTGGATGCTTCTCTTAAGCATTGGCAGATCCATTCCATCACCTTCCTACTCATAGAAGATCTGTGCATCATCTTTCTGCTTCTCCTACCCATTCGTACCATTCAACTTTGTCATTTTCCTATCTGGTGATATCGGAAGACTTAAATCCTGTGTTGAAATAGATTCGATTTTCCTCCATTCTATTGGAAAGTAATTTATCAATAATCACAGTGGATGATTATTGTTGGCTTGAAAGAAAAGGGTTGAATCCGGTGGGAGTAACCGGAAAAGATGTGCTTCTCTCTCCTAAGAAGTAGGAGAGAGAAAGGGTATTGGGAACTGTGTCCAGGTGCTTTTTTACGACGTGCTGAAGTGACTAGTTTAAAAGAGAAAAATAATTTTAATGACTATGTTGCAAAATTGAGGAACTGTAAGATCCCAATGGTAGAGCATTTCCCACTTCCCTAAATAATAGGAGAAAAGAGTACACAGACATTTGGTAGTTTCACTTATCATAAATGCATTTCTTCACCTTCAGTCATGGACGCCTCTCTATGTGAGATGGAGTATATGAGAGTATCCCTTGATTCTTTTGTTTTGAATTATTCCAATCTCTGTAATAGATGAGCATATTGAAATGCCGTCCTGATAGTTGCACATCCAAAGGAATTGGACTATTTGGAAGGATTTTTTTTTTTTTGTTATGGGCCTCTCTGAGCTGGGCAGCCTGGGAATTTGGCGCTAGTCTATTCTGATTCTTGGAGAGGGAGGTCATGCTAAGAACACTAATCAACTGAGGGCCCTTAAGAAGGGTCCCTTGATGGCTCCTTTCTATCTCTAAGAGGGCTAAGCGAGCTAAGGCAGGATTACTCTCACCCTTCTCTTTCATTATTGCTATTGAAAGGAGTTGAATGGTATGCTCAAGAAGGCAAATATGGATGTATGGTTAAGGGGTTTCAGGGTGTTATACAATGATGGTGGAAGTCTGGAAATAACACATTGTATACCAATTATTCTCTGATTTTCTGTGATGTTAAAGTGGAGCAAGCCACACATCTGTGGTTTATAGCAACTGTTGAGGCGGTCTCAGGCCTTCTGTCAACTAGAGGATTGATGCCTTCAGGAGGAATTTCATATGGCAAGTATATAAGGAGAAGAAATGCTACCATTTAGTAAACCAGAAAACTCTCACAAACCGGAGGGTGGGTGGGGGTCTGGGAATTAGAAACTTGAGACAGCAAAACAAGAGTACTAATGAAATGGCTACGGATGTCTACCATTGGAGGACCAAGCATTATGGAGGATGGTGATCAATGAAAAATATGGAGGTAGGGACAGTGATGTACATGCAATGTGGCTAGTTCATATGGAGCAAGCGTAAGTAGATCAATAAGATGTCTTTGGCAGAATTTTTTTAAGAACCCAGCATCAAAGTGGGCAATGGGTTGAAGACTTCCTTTCTTGGAATGATGATTAGATTGGGAGTGGGCCACTTAAAATATTTTTAAATTTTTCCAGGCATTTTCAGTGTAGTGCAACAACCTGATGCAACTGTAGCTGAGATATGGAGTCACCAGGGTTGGAACTTAAGCTTGTTGGAACTTAAGCTTTAGAAGATTTTAAATGATTGGAGGTGAATAGAGTGATTGAATTTTTCAAACATCTTGAAAATTTTAGAGGAACTATTTGGCAAGAGGACAGGCTGGTATGGGAAAGAAACATCAGAGGATTTTTTTTGCTGTGAAATATGCTTATAAGGTTCTAAACAGGGTTTGGACAACATTATGGGCCTTGGCATTGGAAGCACTACGGAAGATGAAGGTACCATTCAAGGTGGTATTGTTCTGCGGGTTAGTGGTGAAACAGGCTGTTTAACACATGACAATTTGATCAAGAGAGGACTGCGCCTGTCCTCAAAATGCTTGTTGTGTGGTAAAGACAGTGAAAGAATTAGCTATTTATTTTTACATTGTCAGGTGACAACAGATTGTGGAAGCTGTTCATGAGTATGAAAAGCTTGAGCAGAGAATGCCCAGGAGAGTTGATGAAATGTTGGCATGCTGGAATGGCACAGGTGAAGGATCGGGACAGAAGAGGTGGTGGGACATTGTCCTAGATTGTATTTGGAGGGAAGGGAACTCAAGATGCTTTGAAGAGTTAAGCTAACTCTGAATAAGTGATCAAGATGAAGTGTATATTTTTTGTTTTTACTTTCGGTGTAAAGAAGCTTTTGTACAAGATGTAGAGTCTCTTGTAGATCTCACTGGGTCCTTGTTCTGTTTGATTGCTAGTTCTTTTTTGGTGAATTTTCTTGGACTCTTGTAACTAGTTTGAGTTCTTAGCACAATCTTTGTGCTCACAACCACTTATTGACTATATTGAAATCTGTTACCATTTTTTTTTTTTTAAAAAAAAACAAGGGGTGGGGTGTGTGTGTGTAGACTGGCTTGGGGTTGTCTTTTTGTAGGTGCCAGGCCAACCTCCCATCTAACATGTTTACCAGCCGCTGGTAAGTTGCAATAGCTCTAAATTGTTGAAAATTTATCTTATAAATACGACCCTCATGAAGTTTGTTTTTAAGTGACTCATAATATTTGATAAATTGATTTGACGATTATGACATCTTGCTCTATCTCCTTATCCTCCCTTCTTCATTTTCCCTCTCTCTCTCATTTTTTTTAATTTTTCCTCTCATGCTTCTTTCTTTCTCAATGCCTGTTCTGCCCTTTCTCATTCCTTCCCGGCCTTATCTCCTTCCTTCCCTTATTTGTTCTACATCATTATAATTGTATATTTGTGTAGTCTTATTAATATACATCTAACAAACCGTCCACTTCACTATGCAAAATTTCAATTTTGTGGAGAAAAAAGTGATTTTATATATGGTCAGTGATTATCTAAATTGTTGGTACATGTGCTTTCTGTAGTGTCATGCTATAGGTATTTTCTTACATTGCTTTAAAACTGTTTCTGCAATGTTCTTGAGCCAGAAGTGGATTTGCAACACTCTGCTATTTGGATTGCCAGTGTCTATTTGATGCTCCTTATGCACTTTCTTGAAAACAAAGTAGCAGTTGATCTTACGCGTTCTGAATTTGTTGAAGCGCAAGAGGTTTGCTTTCTAGCTCTGTCTATTTCTGTTCATTGCCATTCAATATCTTAAAGCTCTATGGATTATTTATTAAAGAATGAAATCTAGTCAGCTTACTAATTTGATAAGGTAAATAATCTAGTTAGCTTACTAAAGCGGCTTACCAGTAAAATCATGGGTTTCTATGGGTGGAGAGGAGTGGCTTTGTCAAGAATGTCGAGGGTTTAAAATGCTACAGTGAGAATTAGAATATAAATGGCTGCTATAGCAACTCTGCTCCTCTACATGTTATCAGTTGCTTGTTCGAAAAACAACAGAAGGAGAAATCCGTCAGTTTTCTATAAGCCGGCTATACCAAATGGTGTTACAGACGAAACACAAAGAACACGGAATTAAGCCCAGCAAATAAGGAAAAAGAAGCAGATATGTTGAGAACTTGATGATTTGATGAATACTAAGGACACCTTTATGAGGTTATGGTGGGATATGTTTAGGTGTTTGGAACTTCTTGGGCAATGTTAAAAACTATGAAGTATTTGATGTTTTGTTGGAGGAACGGGAGAAGGAGGAGAAGACGTAGGGTATGGAATATGGTTCCTCTTGCGATGATGTGGGTTATTTGGAGAGAAATAGGAGAGCTTTTGAGGGGGGTAGATTTGAGTTTTACGCAGCTGACGAGTAGTCTCCTGTCACTTATTTTCTTTTGGTGCACCCATAAAGTTCCTTGTTGTATAGAAAAATGGGTGGAGTTTGTAGATAATTATGTCTTTTTGTATTCTTTACCTTTTGGTATTAACCCTTGTATTATTCCATCTTCCTGTCATAGAAACCCCACCGTTTTTTGGATTTCACAGCTGAATATTAGTTTCTTGAAGGCATATAATGTAGCGTACCACTTCTTGACTAAGTTGGCATTTGGACATGCGATTTGGGATCATGATTTCTAATCCCAAATTCTCAAAAAAACAAGATTTGGGATTCCGAAGTGTGATTTCAAAATTTTTTAAATGTAAAACTTGACCATAAGCTTATATTTTACAAAAAAAGACCATAATTTTAAATTTTGCGGAAAAAGATTCATGGTCAATGTGAAGAGATTGTCCCTACCATGTAGGAGAATTTTATCAAAGAATAACTAATTACTACTATTGCTGATTTATTGGACTAGTGAATCCTCGTAAAATTATGTGTATTTGGAAGTTTATAATAACATATAATCACAAATATCTATTTATAGAAGGAACATGGAGAAATGTGATTTACTAACTGGGCGTCTTAGGAAATTCCGATATGTTTATGAACTATGATTTGCTCTTTTAGTGAGATTACATAAGAGTTGGGGACTTCAAATCAACATGATTTTAAATCACTGATTTCCAATAATGTCCATACGGCTCTTAAGAGTTTTAAGAGCAAGCATTTGTCCGGAAAAATCAACCTGGTTTGGTGAGTGATATGTCCCTTACTTTTGCCAATTCCACTTTGGTATTTTCAGCCGTTGTCAATTTGGCAATCCATGACTCTTTAAGTACAGGAACTCATTATTAATTGTGTTCTCACTCTTTCTTTCTGTTATGTGATACCATGCATTTATTATATGATGGAAAGGTTAATAGAATCTTTTATTTTAATTTAGGCATTGGTGCAGATGAGAAATTGGTATATTCGCTTTCCAACAATTTTACAAGCTTGTGAGTGTGTTATTGAAATGCTTCGAGGACAGTATGCACATTGTGTCGGCTGCTATGATGAGGCAAATTATCATTTCCTTGAAGCTTCAAGGGTATGTGTAAATTTGAATCCTTCTTGAAGAGCCTTCCTTATTTTCGTAAGAGTATAAATCAGCTAGTGCAAATCATCATTTCCTTGAAGCTTCAGTGTAGTTTATTTTAAATATAAAATGCAAAGGAGTTTTCTCACAATTTAGATTGTAACCACTTTCAACCATCAAATCTAATACTCTTTTTTTTTTTTTGAACATTGGTAAAGTTGTATTCTTCAGCATTAAGGACATGCTGGCCACCTTCAAAATTTACATCCCTAAGCGAAATTACAAGCTCCCTATTAATTCTATAATTTGATCTACATCTTCTATGCAGAGTTGTTTACACCAAAAAAGTAAAGATACCAAACAATTCCATTTTACTTTGTGAATGGAATTAGATCTATCTTCAAAACATCTCCCATTTCTTTCCTTCCACACTGACCACCATATGCATGATGGTATTAGCTTCTACCACTTCTTTTGAGTCTTGCTACCCCCCCTTCTGATCCAACATTTAAAAAGATCAGAGGTCTGTTCTGGCATAGTCCAGCTATAGCATATGATGTTGAGAAACAGCTCCCCAGATATGTGCAGTGAATTTGCAATGTAAAAATAGGTGATTGTTTATTTCCCCAGTCAAATTGCATAGGAAACACCTAGGGACTAGTTGCTTTCCTTTCTTCTGCAGTACTTCTTGAGTTAAGCAGGCTCTTTTGATGACTAACCAGGTGAAGCATTTCACTTTGGTGGGGATCAATCCTCTCCAAATACTCTTCCAGTGATGATGGTAGCCTCTAACCCCAACTTGTATGCCCTTCTTGTAAGCACTGTTTACTGTGAATTTGCCATCCTTGTTGTGCTTCCAAATAACTCTATCTGGTGCATTTGTTACTAGATTGGTTCCCCCCAATTTTCCCAGGAAAGAAGCCACTCTATCTACTTCCCAGTCATTCAATAGCCTTCTGAAAGATAGGTCCCAACCTTGAGTTGTCCAGCTTTCACATACTCTGGTTTCAGGATTGTTGCAGATTGAGAAAAGATCTGGGAATGACTCACTTAGAGGAATTTGATCAATCCATCCATCTCTCCAAAACTTGATCTTGTTGCCATTTCCAACCTTGAGAAACACATTTTCTTCCATAGAGTTCCATAAAGCTCTGATTGACCTCCATACTCCCCATCCATAGGGTTCTGACACTATCTCTGTACACCATGGGTTCAATTCCCCATACTTTGCCACTATCACCTCCTTCCATAGGGTTCCTTCCTCACTAGTATATCTCCACAACCACTTCATCAAAAGGCTCTTGTTTTGGATTCTCAAATTTCTAATACCCAGTCCCCCTCTTTCTTTGCTTAGCATCACAGTGTTCCATTTCACTAAATGGTAACCCTTGCCCTCTCCCTCTTTGCCTTTTTTCCAGAGGATGTTTCTTCTCAGTCTGTCCAGCTTTTTGATAACTATTGGAGGAATTGGAAATAACGACATAACATAAGTAGGCAGTGAATCTAAAACAGAGTTTATCAAGATCACTCTACCCCCCAAGGATAGATATTGAGCCTTCCATCTTGATAATTTTTTTTCTGCTTTTTCCAGAATTCCATCCCATATCCCCAAAGCTTTATGTTTGCTCCCTAGTGGCATTCCCAAGTAGGTTGTCGACAATTTCTCTACTTTACATCCTAGAATGCTTGCCAATCCTTGAATCTGAGGCACCTCCTTGACTGCAATCAAGCTGCTTTTCCCCCAATTGACCCTTAGCCCTGATACTGCTTCAAATAAGATCAGAATCAATCTGATGTAGTTCAGCTGTTCGGCTTCTGGCTCACAAAGGATGATAGTATCATCTGTGTATAACAAATGGCTGATCTCCTTTCCATTCCCTATTCTGTCTCCTATTTGGAAACCCTTGATCCACCTGTTCTGTGTAGCTATTCTCATCATACTGTCAAAACCTTCCATTGCTAGAATAAAGAGAAAAGGTGACAGTGGATCACCTTGTCGCAGCCCCCTTTCTGATGCAAAGAAGCCAACAGGTTCACCATTTACTAGTATTGAGAACCTGACTGTTTTAATGCACACTTCTATCCGTTTTAGCCACTTACTGCCAAAGCCCATTTGTCTCAAAACATTCAATAAAAATGCCCAATTTACATGATCATATGCTTTCTGGATGTCTAACTTGCATAACAAACCCGCAACTCCACCTTTCCTCTTTGAATCTATGCACTCGATGGCTATCAATGCAGCGTCCATGATCTGTCTCCCTTTTATGAAAGCCATCTGATTTTTGTTGACCAATTTGCTCACCACCCTCTTAAGTCTTTCTGCCAGTAATTTAGCTATGATTTTGTAGACCCAGACTGATTGGCCTATAATCTTTTAATTCTGAAGCTCCAGCCTTTTTAGGGATTAGAGCAATGAATGTTGCATTGAAACTTTTCTCAAAATTCTGATTGGAGTGGAAATGTGATAGAGTGTTAATTATGTCCTCCTTCAAAACCTTCCAAAAAGTCTCAAAGAAAATCATTGGAAAGCCATCCGGTCCAGGAGCCTTCTCTTTAGCACACATCCTAATACTTTCTAGGATTTCTTCTTCCTCAAAAGGTCTTTGCAACCATAATTGTTCCTCTATCATATTAACATCTTGAATGTTCAGATCAGGCCTCCAGTGTTCAGCTTCCTTGTATAAATTTATGTAGAAATTTTGGACAGCCTCCTTGATCATAGCTGGATCTTTCACAATGTTACCTTCTATATCAAGTTGTTCCATAGTATTGAACTTCTTATGAGAGATGGTGATTCTGTGGAAAAACTTTGTATTCTTGTCTCCATGTTTCAACCATTGTACCCTGGATCTTTGTTTCCATGCTATCTCCTATTTCTTGGCTATCTCTTCAAACTCCATGGCCAGATTTACCTTCTGTAAAATTTCATCATCAGTAAGCATTCTGTGTTCCTGTATTATCTCCCAATTTGCTATCTGACTTAAAATGTCTTCTTTTCTCTGCTTCCAGTTACCTTTGTTTTCTTTGCTCCATTCTTTCATCTTTACCTTTAACAATTTCATTTTCTCAGCTAATATATATCCTGCTCTCCCTTCAATGTTGAAAGAGTCCCACCATTCCTTTACCTTGTCTTTGAATCCCTTACCTCCAACCACCAAGATTCAAATTTAAAATAAGATTTTTTCCATTCCCAACCACCACATGTTAGCATAATAGGATTATGATCAGATGTTATTTTTGGTAAGACATTTTGTTTGATGTGAATGAAGCTTTCCCCCCATTGTGCACAATGAAGAAATCTATCAATTCTTGAAGCACTCATATGATTGTCCCCTCTTCTCCAAGTATAAGATCCTCCAAATAAAGGAGGATCAATCAGCTCCAGCTCCTCAATACAAGAGGAAAAATCTGTCATAGCACCACTAAGTCTGCGGCAGTTTGTTCTCTCTGATGGGTATCTAGTAACATTAAAATCTCCACAAACTATCCATGGTCCTACAAACCTTCCTCTGATGGCTGTCAATTCCTCCCACAACACCTTTCTGATCTCTCTACTACAATCAGCATATACTGCAGTTATGTGCCAACTGAAGTCTTCACTTAACCCTGTGAATTTCCCAGTTAAGCTTTGCCTGCCAATCTCCACCAGTTCCCCCTTCCATACCCTTTTATCCCACAAAATTGCAATCCCCCCACTGCTCCCCATTGCCTCCTTATGAACTTCTCCCATCCATCTATTTTCCCATATGTTCGGTATTAATCCATCAATATTACCCTCCAACTTTGTCTCAACTAATACATAAATATCTGCTTCCCACTGATGTATTAGTTTCCTAGCAGTGTCCCTTTTATCACTCCCATTCAGCCCCCTCACATTCCATGAGATTATTTTTACTCTCATTGATTAGTTAGAGCTAAAACCCTCCGGCGTATGAGCATGTTCCGACCAGTTTTCCGGTGACTTTCTTATTTAATATCGACTCGTCTATTGATTCCATCTTGATCCATTTACTTTATACTAAATTTTGAGAACTTTCCGGTGATCATTGCATTGTGAAGAAGTCTATATGGAGCAACAACCAAATTTTGTTTCTCAGGGGAGGTTTAGCAGCTTTGTATGTCAATTACGTAAGTCACTCTATGGTCTGAAATAGCCCGTTCAAGCTTGGTTTGGGAAGTTCAACACTGTAATTTAATCACTCTATGTTTTATCGACATTATGCATCAAATTCAGTATTTAATGAGAAGACGAAGCACATTGAGATTGACTGACATTATGCATCAAATCTAGTATTTCATGAGAAGACTAAGCATATTGAGATTGACTGTTAATTTTGTGAAGTTGAGTGATCACCTTGCAAATATCTCATTAAGCTCCTTATCGGTCCTCTTATTAATTATATTTGTAACAAGCTAGATACATATGATTTGTATGCATTAGCTTGAAGGGGAGTGTTAGAATAGTAATAGGTATATACAATCCTACTTAGAATAGGAATAAGAATAGTAATAGTAATAGGAATAGTATATAGTGTCCTACTTAGAAAAGGATTGTATTGTAGTGTCCTAGTTGGAAAAGGTGTCTATTGTAGTATCTATAAATAGGGTCTCTCTGGAATAATGTAGAGACAACAATTCAATAATATTCTTTTCCTATATTTCTCACAATATAATGGTTGTAACAATTGTATTTTGATCATAAGAGGTAGTTTATAATATAATTTGAGCAAAATACTGAGCTACCTAATTAAATTGTGAAAATTTTTGTACTGTGAAATGTTTAAAAAAGAATTTTGGGAAAATGTTTGGAATTCTTTTGGGAAAATGCTTGGAATTTTGAGCTACCTCTGTGATGCATGAAAAATATCATTTTGATGAACTCCAAATAAGATGCAAACAACTCGAAAACATAACATGATTTTAAAAATAAGCATACACTATGATTAAGAGAATATTTGATAATCTCTCAAATTAAATTCTTCTTTTTTTATGCAAAAGTTTAATTATTCTATATTATCTTAATCTTTACTTATCCTTTTCTTCCCTTCAACAATCTATCTCTTCTTTATAGAGGAAAACTAGATACAGGAGTTTGTGCTAGCACGGCCCAATAGATGTTATTTTTGTCTCAATTTATGTGACACATAGAATTTAGAGAGTCAAATTAAATTTCAATATTAATTTTAAATAGTTTAAGTTGTTAATTATAGTGATTTATAGTACTTTTTACATAATTTTTAAATAATATACGTTATTCTCTTTATCCCGATTTTTGTGGCACGGATAGAATTTCAAGAGTCAACCAAATTTCTTATGTCTTTTAAATTTTTAAGTTCTTAATTATTGTGATATTTAGTACTTTTTATGCAATTTTCAAATAAAATAGGTTATTTCCTCTTTCCCCAATTTATGTGGCACTAATAGAATATCGAGAGTCAATCAAATTTTTAAAGTCTTTTAAAACTTTTAGTTGTTAATCATTGTAATTTATAGTATTCTTTATGTAATTTTCAAATTATATATATTGTGCTCTTTGTCCTAATTTATGTGGCACAAATAGAATTTTAAGAGTGAACCAAATTTTTTTATGCCTTTTAAATATTTAATTTATTAATTTATCGTGATTTATAGTATTTTCTACGCAATTATCAAATATTTAAAAAACTAAAAATTAAGACAAACAAATTAAAACGGAGAAACCACAAAAAATTACCAAAGCGCCCTTCAATACATCAATTATGTTAACAAATAGTCACATGACAATCAAAAGTTAATGAATCCCATATTTATTTATTTTTTAGAAAAACTACCAATTGCCAGGATGTTTTTGCCTAAACTGGAAATAGTATAAGCACAAATCCTTAGAGCACAACACCAAAGCACAAAAGATCGAAAATGCCAAAATTATCCCTATGTAGACAGACAAACATGTTGACCTCCTGCCTCCTGCCTGCATCACCTAGCTAACTCCCTCTTATAATATAGTAGAATAATTTATTACTTTTATCAATGCAAAAATCTTGAGCATAGACTTAATAGTTTTCTAGTACTTTATTATAGTTTATAGTATAATAATGGATGAAGTTCTTTTAGAAAATCTACTATTATTTTTTATAATTATTATTTTAATATTAAATGCAATTAGTAATTAATTATTTTCTCTTTTAAAATATTTGTAGTGGTATTATAAAAATAATGCTCCCTATTTTTTGATTTGTTTGTCTTACTTTCCTTTTTAGTTTCTTTAAAAGAGAATGCCTCTTTCCTTTGAAGACTCTTTAATTTCAACTTTTCCCATGACATGGCTAAGAACACGAGATTGACATTTTGGTTCATTCAACCTATCTTTAGCTTAAAGCCACAAGATTCAATTTTTAGTTCTTAAATCCCATGCAAAGTCAAAACAAGACAAACAGATTGAAATAGAGGGAGTAATATTATTTGATTTGATAAGACTTAATCAACAAAAGAAAGAAACTAATCCAAACTGATGTGTTTTCTAATTTTGAACGTTATCTCTTCAAATTAATAGCCAACTCTTCATTTTGTAGGAAATTTATTTATTTTTCAAATAATTTCCTAATTCTTTAAAGCATTGTCTTAAGCAATGCCAAGTGACCTATTGCTAGGCTGCCACTTGACTTATATAGATGCCTTTTCTCTCCTTTTAATAATAGATAGATATTTAAGGATGAATCAGATTGACCTCCTATTGATATATATACGCGCAAACTAGAAGGAGAGATGAGAAGAACTTGAAAGTTGATGCTCATTTTTGTAAAAGGGATTGAGGTATAGATCCTGGGTGCAAGTTTCTATATTGTGTTCTTGTTCGTCAGTCTCAAGGAATCCTCTCATCCTTCAGTCTTGCATAGATACTAACCAGTGTTTGTGGAACTAGGAGAAATACCACTATGTAAGTGATCAACAGTGTTGAAATAAAGTTGCCTGCTTCACTTCTGCTGGTTTGTTTTCTCCTTTTTACATTTTTTAGAGGCTTGGTCAGATTCCATTTTTTATACTTTAACTTCTGTGGATAGTTCTGCGTCTGCTTGATACGTCTATTTTTGAAAATGAAATCGTTCATATTTCTCCCAACTTGTCCGCTATAGGTTGGCTTCTAAATTATGTTGCTGCCCGTGTATGCTACTACATCTGTTGGTTAATAATAGTAAGTTTGGGTTTTCTTGCTCTTTCTGTTTTTCCTTGTTATCAGTATATTCTTTTCTGTGCAGCTAAGTGAGAACAAATCAATGCAAGCCATGTGCTTTGTTTATGCAGCAATCTCTTACATCTGCATGGGAGATTCTGAATCCTCAGCAAAGGTTGGCACAGTTCCTTCCATTATGGAGATACTTATCTCTCTCTTTGGAAATCTGTTTGCTGAGCACTTTTGTTCTGCAATAGGCCCTTGATCTGATCGGACCAGTTTTAGGAGTGATGGATTCTTTCACGGGAGTGCGAGAGAAAACGAGTGTCCTCCTTGCTCATGGGTTTCTACTGATGAGGCAGCAAAATCTACAAGAAGCAAGGTAGATCTCTTCAAACAAAAATGTTTATTTTGTGAACTCTTGTTTTTTATTTGGATTTTTGAGTCTAGAGTATTTAATGCGTGAAACAAAGTCGTGTTGTATTTCTCTGCAATATGCTTAAGTATCGTACCTGAAGCTCAGTTGGTGAAATAACATTGCTAACAATGTCTATCATATGCAAGTGGTATGCCAAAAAGTAGATAAAATGCAACATAATATGAATCTCAACAAATGATGTTGATCTTCTATAAACTGAATTTCGGCGGTGCATTACGAAAAAACTAGGAATGAGAATTTATTCTCAAATTTTGTAGTCTTTTATCCCTTCAAAAGATCTTATAAACCACTTGATCTTCCTTTAAGATGAATTTCGGTGGTGCATTAAATGGAAACTCGGAATGGGAGTTTATTCTTCAACTATACGTAGTCCAATCCGTTCAAAAGCTTTCATATTTCCACTTTGCTATTTTACTCATTTAAAATTACCTTACCAATAACAAAGAACGTAAAGATGCTTAGCAAAGTACATTTTATTAGTGTTCCGAGTACTTCTAATTTCCATAAAAGCTCGTGGAAAAATCAAAAAGAAGTTCTCACTCCCAGGCACTAATCCCACAATGCAACTTCTTAAAATCATCTCACTACCCAAAAACCCCACCGGTGGTCCTTCTGACCATGGGAATTCATCTCTTTCTCCTTCTTCCAATTGCCTCCATCACCAGAAAAATACATCACACGCTCTCATGTGCCTCCATCTCCCTCAGATCCGACATCATGCGCCTCACGTGCCGTGGCGTGGGACTCCAATCTCCTCATAGGTTAACAGATTTTCTTTTCCGGCGCTCTCTCTCCTCCGGCTTGGCGTAGGCCATCAATATCTCTTTTCCGATCTGTCTATTTCTGTCCTCCCAGAGCTGTCATGGGAGAGGACACCATCTTTTTCGCTGTAGGCTTCAAGTCTTACAACAGACTAGGGTGGTTTCTAGAGCAGATACATGGTATGTGACTGGGTAGAAAGAGGTCCTAACATGATGACCAGGATGATCATTAGCCAGAAGACTATGGAATGGCTGGTTTACGCTCTCAAAGAAGCTTCAAAAGGACAGGAGAACTCA
Organism: Solanum stenotomum; assembly: GCF_019186545.1. Taxonomy (NCBI): domain Eukaryota; kingdom Viridiplantae; phylum Streptophyta; class Magnoliopsida; order Solanales; family Solanaceae; genus Solanum; species Solanum stenotomum. Next base: position 17,389,578 of record NC_064288.1, read on the forward strand.
GTTCGCAGGTGGAAGCTCAAGGATCTTTTTTCAGACTTCTTTTGCTCAAGAAATTTCAACAGATATGGTCGATACATCAGCATCATTAACTTGCAGGGTAGGAGAAGAGCAGCGATCATCATCCTAGAGTGGTCGCTAAATTCTGAATGGATGGACATTGCAGAAAAAATATATCAGTTTTTATCAATGCTAAGGTTCAGAGAACAGTTAATACAACACACAGGGAAACAGAGGAGAGTTTATCATATTATGATACTGTCAGAAGTATTACATGGACTACAAGAAACTTTAATGATGCCAAGATACATCAAAAAGGCAATTTTCTGTTATTACAGATGCCATATCTAAAACCCAGAATGACATACTAGCTAAGAGTACGGTGGGAAGTCTGTCGGAGGAGATCCCGGATATCACATTGTCGGAGATTCGTAGACGGTTGGGAGTACCTGGAGACATCATCATGGCATTAATATATACGACTTCGGGAATAATCAATTTTTATTCGAATTCCCCAATAAAACTGTTGCAGAACATATCGTAAGAGGACAATGGTTCAGGAAAACACACAAGATCAATCTTCAATGGTGGTCGCCGACTTCGAACTCCATCCATGAAAAGCCGGACCAGGTTTGGATCAGGGTAGTGGGTTTACACCTCCAACTTTGGTCCCAGAAAGTCTTCTGTGAGATCGGGAACTTCTGTGGAGGTTTGGATTCGTACTGAAGAAGAGACAGAGCTTCGTAATCACTTGAAATGGGCGAGGCTAAAGGTGAGAGGTGATGGCGATTCTGTCCCTAATTCAGTACAGCTTTGTTCATGAGGGTTTGACTTTCAAAGTTCAGAGTTGGGTGGAGGTGTCTGCGAGGGTGGCCTCCGATGAGAGAACTCTAGTTGTCCCTATTAACCAGAGGTCCAAAGATTTGATTGGGTATAGAGGGGATGAGAGCCTTTTAGGCTTTACAGAGGTTTCTAGACACATGGGTTCCTTGTACGATCCAGCAATTTTGAAATAGCCTGCTGTACCAGCACGTGAGCCTTTGCACCGTTCAGCAACTCCTAAGAAATCCAAACATGTAAAAAGGGACCAAATTGGCCCCAGATCTGCTGGCCCAATTCATTTTAAGTGGGCCTTTCATTGGAAACTCCTTCACTCAGTTAAATGATCCAATCGCTGAACTTGAAGCCATTTCTATTCCTCCGTCAGTTTTAAGGTGCATAAAAACAAAAGGAACAGATCTGGAAGAAAATTCGATGGAGAAGGAAGACGATATGGAAGATAATGTTGATAGAGAAACTGTGGAAGTGTCAGATAAGTACCCAGTTCTTCCTGATTCTCATCGACCTTTGGACAACTATTGGACACAAGAACTTAATTCACAGAGAGGCGAAAAGAACAATTCTTTGACAATAATTGAAGATGCAGTTCCCTTAAACCAACGTAGTCTAGAGGAAGAAGATGATCCAGATTTTGACATGCCAATTTGGATCTATCAGAACATCACAAAATTATCTAACGATTTTGGAGTTGACATTAAGGGTATGGGATGCAAAGAGGAAGCTACGAGACTGTTCAGTAAGATCGATAGTATGAGACAAAATAACACTGACTAGGGGGAGAAGAACTTGAAATTAACTTCAGCAGTTAAAAGTTCAAAAGAACTTAAAGTGCCTAGAATGTGGGATCAATGTCAGAAGTAATGGTACTAGAAGCAGGGGGTTTACACAATACCTAGTGATAAATGTCAGTCAAGATAGTTTCATGGAATGTGAGGGGCCCGAATCAGGCAAATAAGAGGTGTGTAATCAAGAATCTAATCCAAGGGTGGAAGGCTGATGTTTATTGCTTCCAAGAGACCAAGATTGAAGAGGATGTGAGAAACATTGTTAAAGATTACTGGGCAAACAGAGGAGTGGGATTTTGTCAACTTGAAGCTAGTGGCACTAGAGGGGGTATACTAATTCCTTGGGATGAGAAATTTTGGACAGGGGATGTTAGCAATGTGGGAGCATACTCTATATCCTGCAAGTTCATAAAGTAAAAGTCTTAACTTCACCTGGGTATTTACTGGCATCTATGCTCCAAATAGTAAAGAAGAAAGAGAATAAGGTTTGGTGGGAAGTTGGGACAGCTAGAGGTCTGTTCAACGGCCCTTGGGTCGTTTGTGGGGATTTCAACACAGTTAGATTCCCCTTTGAGAAGCAAAATTGTTCAAGAATCACAAAATCTATGACTGACCTCTCTGATTTCATTGAAGATATGAACTTGTTGGACCTTCAATTAGCAGGAGAAAGTTACACATGGAGGAAAGGGGACAAACATGACATTGCAGCTAGGCTAGATAGGTCTAAGTTGCTCGGACTTGGGTGCAGGTGTCCGATACAGGTACGGATCTATAGGTCAGATCCTTCATGATCTAACTTTTAAGATTGGGGGATATGGATCCGGGTGCGGGGTTCGCTTAAATATAATTAAAATATCTAAAAATAGAGTTATAAGACCTAAATTATGAGATATTATGTGGAGAACTTGAGGAGAATCTTGGAAGGAGATTAAAGGAAAAGGGGTGACATAACAATTTCTATATAAAAGACATTCCAATTTCTTCAATTTCACCTTAGCTTTTGTATTGATTACAGAAATCATTAAAAGTTATAACTATCCAGGCTTTCCCCATTGATTTTGGTCAAAGTACCCAAAATCGGTTGACCAAATCGGACACAGATCCCACACCCACACCCATGTCGTGTCGACACGGGTGTGACACCAAAAGTGAAGAGTCCGAGCAACTTAGGATAGGTTTCTAGTGTCTGATGAGTGGAATGAAGGCCTCAAAAATATCAAGCAATCAATCCTTCAAAAGGTCACCTTTGATCACTCACCAAGTCTATTACAATGTGGGAATTGGGATCCTATGAGGTCCTATTTTAAATTCGAAAATTGGTGGCTGCGGATTGAGGGTTTCTTGGATAGAGTCAAGGAATGGTGGACGTCCTTTGACTGTGAAGGAAGAACAGATTTCATCCTAGCCTTTAAGTTGAAAGCACTTAAAATCAAGTTGAGAGAGTGGAGCAAATCAGCACAAGGAAATTTGGCGTTATAGAAACAAAACATAGTTAATCAACTTGTTGAATTTGAGGAAGTCCAGGATGACAGAGCTCTTGGGGAAGAGGAGGTCCACTCAAAAGCTGAACTTCCGTTAGAGTTTGAAAATATAGCTAAATATGAAAAGTTAATTGGCTGAAACAGGGTGACAACAACACCAAGTTCTTCCATAGAACTGCCAATTTGCATAGAAGATACAATAATATTAACGAGCTAAATGTGGGGGGTGAAGTAGTCAGGAATCCAGAAGACATATAGAAGGAAATTATGGTCTTCTATCCACTATTATCAAAGGCGGAAAGCGCAAAAAAGCTCGAAGGTCCGTGGGGGCTTTAAGCGCAAATAAAGCGTGGACTTTAATGAAAAAAGGCGCAAAGGGAGAAAAGAATATATATATATATATATATATATATATATATATATATTTAGTCCAAGACTAATATATTTAATAATTATAAACATGAATGACAAATATTTGGCCAAAGAAATTGAAAAAAGATTATGACAAAGTGAAATATCAATTATTTAGTTTCACTTCTTCATAAGAGGCTCATTGGCAAGGAAACGTTTGTCTTAGAACCTTGATGACGACACTGAAACACACATAAAGCGAGGCGAAGCGCTCAAACACGTTTTGAGCCTCGCTTTATGGCTTAAGCGCGCCTTTGATAACGCTACTTCTATCAGAACTTATATTCTGAAAGATAAACTTGGAGACCTTCAGGTGGGTGCAGGATGGGTCACAAAATTAATGTTGAAGATAATTTCATGCTTCAGAAGGAATTTGAGGACCAAGAGATATGGGACAGTGTCAAGCTTTGTGCTAGAGACAAAGCTCCTGGTCCTGATGGTCTTAAGTTTTACCATGGCCTTCTATACCCATTTTTGAGAGGTTATTGGAAAAGTTGTGATTGGTACAGTCAAGTACTTTCATGAGAGAATGAGTTTTTGAGAAAAGCTTCAACTCTACACAGAGAGGATCAAAATGTTATGCACAAACTGGTGGACCCCCAACAGTTGGTCTTCATAAAAGGGAGATAAATAATGGATGCCATTCTTATGGCTAATGAGTGTGTTGATGCTAGAACTAGAAGTAGTGTCTACATTCAAAAAGCTTATGACCACCTCAATTGGAAGTTCCTGCTGGAGACTCTTTCTAAAAGGGGTTTTGGAGGTAGATGGTTAAGATGGATGAAGTTTTGCATCAAATTCGCAGTTCTAATAAATGGCTCTCCTAGAGGTTTCTTCTCGTCACAGAGAGGTTTAAGACAAGGAGACCCATTATCTCCTTTCCTTTTTATCATCGCTGTCTAGGCAGCTGTATTTTATAGCATGTTTGGTAGCATTTCTCGTGAGAGGTCAGCACCAAGAATTTATCAAGTCTTGATGTTTAGTCCTCTGCCCTGACCCATGTGAAACTAGCCCCTTCCTGGAAAATGAACAAGAACATATTTATCAATGAACTCTGAGAACTCCTCTGTTGCCCTTGACAGTGTTCTGCAACCCATTCTTTCCTCCGGAAACCTGGTACTGTGAAGTCCCTCTTAACACCAACCGAATAGTCTATTCCGCTAATGAAGTAGTGAAACTTAGAAGCTCTATGATAGAATCCGTGATGAAGAAGAGATAAGAAAATAATTTTTACTGGTTAGGTGAAGTGCTAGAATCTTAAACTCTGCATCAACCGGTAATTATGACCGTATGGAGTGGACAAATCTCTAGAGTCAAAGATGATGCGGATAATTTTTCTTCCTTACTAAAATCCGTACCATGGGTAACTGGATCTGCAAGAGAGTCAACCTTCAAGCTTGCATGGTGATCTCTGGCAGTAGGAGCCTTTTCCAGACAAAAAAGGTTTTGACTGGTTTGGATCGGGGTCAGTTATAAAAAGCGAGGAAAAGCGCGCTTAAAGCACAAGGCGAGGCGAAGCGCAACCCCTGCGCTTTTCTTCCCTGAAGCGAGGCGACATTCAAAAAGCGATCGCTTCTACAGTTGAAGCGAGAAGCGCAAGAAAAGAAAAAGCGAGAAAAGGTGCGCTTAATTTGAAAAAGCGCTAATTAGGGTTTTTTTAAAAAAAATTGAAGGTTTTTTTTTCTAATTTCTGAAATCTTCTTTCGTGACTTTAAAATACCTCCTTTCGCGACTTCAAATATTTTCTTTGGACTGCTGCGAGGTTGTGATTGCTGTAAGTTCTCTTCTTATCTTCTTCTCTGCGAGGCTGCGACTGCTGTAAGTTCTCTTCTTCTCTGCGAGGCTGCGACTGTTTTTTTTTTCTTTCTATTTTTGGTTGCTGCTGTGTTTTTTTCTATATTTTTATTGCTTTTTTTTTTTTCAATTTCTGTTGCTGCTCTGTTTTTCAATCTCTATTGCTGCTCTGTTTTTCAATCTCTATTACTGCTCTGTTTATTTTCAATTTCTATTACTGCTTTGTTTTTTTCCAATTCTATTGCTGCTCTATTTTTTTTTTTTTAAATTTCTATACAGTGTGACTGTGATCAGTTATGTGCGTATGCTGGTTGCTGCTCTTAATAGTCTTTATTTTTCTTACTTAGTTTATTTGTTGTTTTGTTACTAAGTTACACTTCTCTTTTGCTTGTAGTAACTAGTAAAGTTGTGACTAGTTTATTTAATATTTTTTATTTTTATACTAAACTAGTTATTAGGTTCCCGCGCCAGCGCGGGCCCAATGTATATTACTTCCTCCGTCTCATTTTATGTGAGGTAGTTTGATTCGCCACGGAGTTTAAAAAAGAAATGAAGACTTTTAAAATTTGTGGTCCAAAATGAATGATATAAATTTGTATGACTGTAAATTATTTCATTAACGGTAAAATAAATATTTTATAATCAAATTGTTACTTAATATAGAAATGTGACATTCTTTTGGGACTGACTAAAAAGGAAAGTAAATAACATAAATTGGGAGTAGTTCTTTGTTTCAATTTATGTGACACCGATGAAATTTGGAGAGTTATATAATTTTTTGTATGTGATTTTGTTCAATATATTTTGAAGTTGTTAATTTATTGTGATTTATAGCACTTCTTATATCATTTTCAAATAATATATATTACTCTTTCTGTTCCATTTTATGTGACGTAGGTACTTTTACGAAACTCAACTAAATTTCTTATATGATTCTTAAATATTTTTAGTTGTTATTTTACTTTAATTTACGTTACTTTTTATGTTATTTTCAAACAAACTTCTTTTGTTTCAATATGGAATTAAAGAGTCAATAAAATTTCTTTTATGATTTTTAATTATGTTTTTTTAATATCTTATATTATTACATTGTGATTTTAAGTACTTTTTATGTAATTTTTAAATCTAGAACAAATTAAAAGAAAAACAAGGAAAAATTTAAATGAAGAAAGTACTAAAATTTTCAAATAATCATATTTCTATATTAAAATGTTAAAAACTTTAAAACTCCACATATATGCAGAAAATCATATACGGAAGACAAAATAATTTTTAAAATATATATTAAAGCTCTTTCTAATAATATCACATATTTATTCTATTTTTCAAATAATATATATTTCTCACTCAATCTCAATTACGCAGTACATATGAAATTTCGAGAGTTAATCAAATTCTTAGTACTATTTTAAACTATATTTTAGTACTATTTATATAATTTTCAAATAATATATGTTACTCACTCTATTATATTATGCAATACATGTGAAATTTCAAGAATTAACCAAAATTTCAATATTTTAAATTGATTTTTAGTACTATTTTTGTAGTAAATAGAGGAAGTTGAAGAAGAAGGGCAAATCGGTCAATTGACTGACTAACCCTAAGCTCCTAAACATTCTCACTTCTAAATGGAAGCACGGGCACAATATCCGTTAAATTGTTAATTATTATGATTTATAATATTTTTTACATTATTTTCAAATAATATATGTTATGTATTTTTAAATACTTTAAGTTGTGATTAATAATATTCTTAACGTAATTTCAAATAATATATGTTACTCCATTTGTCCCAATTTATGTGACACATGTGAAATTTTGAGAGTTAATATGTTTTTCAAATATTGTAAGTTGTTAACTATTGTGGTTTATGGTATTCTTAATGTAATTTTTCAAATAATATATGTTATTCCCTTCGTCTTAATTATACAATTCGCGTAAAATTTTGAGAGTTAATCGAATTTGTAATATTTTAAATTTATTTTTTAGTACTATTTAAAAAGGAAAAAATTAAAATATTACTATATAAGAAGAGTAGTAATTATATAGTAATTTTTCAAATAATATATGTTATTCCCTTCGTCTTAATTATACAATTCGCGTAAAATTTTGAGAGTTAATCGAATTTGTAATATTTTAAATTTATTTTTTAGTACTATTTAAAAAGGAAAAAATTAAAATATTACTATATAAGAAGAGTAGTAATTATATAGTAATTTTTCAAATAATATATGTTATTCCCTTCGTCTTAATTATACAATTCGCGTAAAATTTTGAGAGTTAATCGAATTTGTGATATTTTAAATTTATTTTTTAGTACTATTTAAAAAGGAAAAAATTAAAATATAATGAAAGAGGAGTGTATAAAAGTAGGTGGGCCATATTTGTGATAGGTGGGCCATCTTCAAAAACCAAATGTAAAAGTAGGTGGGCCATCTTGGTGCCACGTGTCGAAAGAAGAGTGAATTTTATTCACTCTTCTTATATTTATATTAATTATATTATATATAGTAATATATATGATATATGATTTAAATAAAATAAAAGTAGGTGGGCCATGGTGCCACGTGTCGAAAGAAGAGTGAATTTTATTCACTCTTCTTATATAGTAATATATTAATTATATTATATATAGTAATATATATGATATATGATTTAAATAAAATATAAGTAGGTGGGCCATGGTGCCACGTGTCGAAAGAAGAGTGAATTTTTATTCACTCTTCTTATATAGTAATATCGCTTTACCTAAAAAAAGCGCGCGCTTCGCTTCTTGCTTATCGCTCCTGTGAAGTGAGCACTCGTCGCTTTTTTCCGCTTCTTGCTTCCCAAAACACTGATCGGAGTTTTAAGGCTTCCATTAGAACTCTAAAATAACAATGCGATGGAAAAAATAGGTGATGAATGTTGGGATTGGTTAGAAACTGTAGAAGAGACAAATAAAAATTCATGTGATAAGGGCTAGAATCAGAGTAAAGGACCAATGGAGGATTCTGACGAAGATGGAGATCATCGACAATGGTTTGATATACTCGCTTCCAGTATGGGTGGTTGCCGATGACTTACAAATCTACGGAGGTGGAGAATAGGGTTGATCGAGGTGAAAGCGACATACAACTTGATGTTACAGAGGTCAGACCTACTACTAAGGAAACCAGAGACATAGATTCAGTAAGAGGAAAAGGTATAGCAACAGAGAAAACCTCGGATATCGAGGTTTACAAGGAAGGGGCAATAGAAAACGTCAAAAGTCATGTGGCTAGTGGAAGTGGGGACACGGATCTTGTTGTACATCTGAATGAAACACAAGCTCAAGGTACACAACTAGGTACTTGGAAAACACAAGCAAATGGCAGCAAAAGCTCCAAATATAGCAAATCAGAGGATTGAGGAGGCTCAGACAAAGGATGCAACTCAAGGAGAAGGTATTCTAACTATTGAGGGGGAGGTTGCTTGTAGCAGCAAAGCAGATTCTTCCTTTCTATAAATTTTTGAAAATCAACTACTCCCTTGCAATGAACTTGTACCATTGAGCATAGAAGAGAATCTTTCAGAAGAGATAATAGAGACAAGGGCTACCATTTGGGTACACCTTTATGTGATCAAACTTGGGCTAGCTTTTGGAGCAGCTATCCGAGGGTGTGATATGGAGGCTTATGCTTCATGCGTGAAACTGTATCAAAAGAGATACTTGGAGAGACATGTAGGGAAGGGAAAATATTAAAACAACAATAACCATAAAAAACCTTTTCTCTTATTAAAAAAAAAAACAACAATAACAACTCAATTCCAAAGAGCTCGGGAATCTGATCTTCGACATGAAGTTCAAGGATGGTGAACCTAGAACCAGTGGGAGGAAATTAACCATCACTCATAAATGAGGATAAAAATTGTGTCTTGGAATGTGGGGGATAAATTAGTATAAAAGAGGGGAAGGGGGTGCGCTCAGGTATAAATCTGATTAATCACTGGGGTGCAGATGTGTATATCTTGGTAGAAACAAAGTTTGGGGGTAATGTAACCAGTATCATACAAAGTATTTGGGATAATAGATGGGCATGATACTATTTACATGATACGTAGTAGTTGATAACATTGGGTTTTCAGAGCTATCAACTCGGGGAGAACCCACCAAACATCTATTGGGATAATGTAAATAGTAACATACATAGTATTCAGGATTTTTTCAGTTGGTCCCTTACAGGTGTGTACTCTCCTCACACTAGGAGGGATAAAGCTGAATGCTGGGAAGTGATTGCTACAATAAAGGGAATGTTGGATGGACCTTGGGTCACATGTGGAGATTTCAACTAAGACTGGGCGTCGGACCAGAACGGAATCACCGGACCGGAATGAATCGGTACCGGACCGAAACGGGATGGGTTGACCGGTACCGGGATGAACCGGACCGGAATTACCGGTACGGATACACGGTTCCGTCCCGTCCCACTATATACCGGGATGGAATCGGAACGGACCGGAATGGAACGGGATGGGATAAACGGAACGACATTTCGAAAAATGATAAAAAAAAATTTAGTTATTTTAGTTTTTTGAAATACAAAAATATTAATGTTTTTTTATTTTTCTAAGTTTAAATTAATAGTTTTGAAATTTATAATGTAGTTTTACTTAAGTTTATTTTAAATTTTTTATTTTTTATTTTTTACTTATTAAGTTTGCAAGTTAAGTTTAATAAAGTTTTTTTTAAAAAAAATGTTTTTGAGCTTAGTTTTAAATATTTGAATCTTTTGAAGTATGCAAGTTAAGTTATTACTTATTAATATGTTATAACTTATAAGTTATATTTATAACTTATAATTTAAATAACTTAAGTTTGTAATTTTAAAAAATTAAATAAAAATAAGGATAAAACAATGACACAAAGTCACAAATTAAAAAATATCAATCCAATATTTCAATTTATTTAAATTTGTATTACAAATTACAATTTACAACTATTAGTAGAGTGCATAGTTTACGCAGCCACCTTCTAGGAAGGGTTCTGTTTCAACTAAGCCTCAAATGTAATACTAATAGTTGTATAGTCCCGTAAATCCTTTCTCTAACTCAGCTATAGATTGACCGTAATCAATTACTGGTCTTGGTAAAGCTCGTTGACGATCTTGAAGTTCCATGCCATCGTCACTACCACATCCAATGGCTGAATCTATGAAAAGTTCAAATTGACTATCCAACTTTGGAAGTCCTTGATTTCTCCGCTCAGCATTTATCCAATCTCTAAACAACACCGATATCTCCAAACTGTCTTCTGCTAACGAATATCTGTGGTCTCCAATTTGAAATCTTGCCGCGCTGAAAGCTGCCTCTGAAGCAACTGATGATCCTTGAATTGCAAGCACGTCCTTCACCATCCTACTAAGTTTTGGAAATTGAGTTCCACGAGCCCTCCACCAGTTCAATAATTGTGGTATACCTTCATCGTTTGTAATATTATCTGAACCCAATATCTAAATTTTGATAAATGCATTCAACTAAAACTTTTGCACCATATTCTTTATATTCGGGGTTGAAAAGAATTGCAGTTAAATAAATTTGAGGGATAAGAAAAAAATATTTCTTAAATTTTGTAATCATAACGTCAATAGCAATGGTAAATAATTCATTTGTTTTATATTCAGCAAAGATATATGAAATCTCACATATATGTATTAAAATTTCCGAAATAGTAGGATAATACATTCCAGAAAAAATTTTAGTAGCATCATAAAACGATTTCAAAAATATTCTAAGTTCATTTACTTCATCCCAATCACTATCATTAAGTTTAACTTCAGGAAAAGCATTATGACTATTAAATTGCATAGTAATAGGCTCTTTATATGTATAAGCAACTTCAAGCATTTCATAAAAGGAATTCCATCTAGTTTTTACATGCTTCGGAACTTTTCTAAACGGAAGTTTACATGCATTACAAAGCTCTTTAAATTGATTAATTCTACTACTACTATTCATATGAAAAATATAAAAACAAGCATTATCAACTTTATCACAACTATTTTCAAATAATTTCACACCGTCACTAACAACCAAATTTAATATATGCGCAGCACATCTAACATGAAAAGCATATTTACTAATAGGACAAAGTCTAGGTTCTAGCATATTAATAGCATTTAAATTAGCAGAAGCATTATCTAAAGTAATACTAATGACTTTATCACAAAGACC